>NW_024543483.1:0-111678 GCF_018167655.1 Microtus oregoni | reverse complement strand
CTCAGCGTGCTGGGTGCTCAGTGCTCAGGGTGCTGGGTGCTCAATACTCAGGGTGCTGGGTGTGCAGTGCTCGGGGTGCTGGGTGCTCAGTGCTCAGGGTGCTGGGTGCTCAGTGCTCAGCGTGCTGGGTGCTCAGTACTCGGGGTGCTGGGTGCTCAGTACTCATGGTGCGGGGTGCTCAGTACCCAGGGTGCTGCGTGATCAGTACTCGGGTGCTGGGTGCTCAGTGCTCAGGGTGCTGGGTGCTCAGTACTCAGGGTGCTCGGTGCTTAGTACTCAGGGTGCTGGGTGCTCAGTACTTCGGGTGCTGGGTGCTCAGTGCTCGGGGTGCTCGGTGCTCAGTGCTCAAGGTGCTGGGTGCTCAGTACTCAGGGTGCTCATTGCTCAGGGTGCTCGGTGCTCAGTACGTTGGGTGCTCAGTGCTCAGTACTCAGGGTTCTCAGTGCTCAGGGTGCTGGGTGCTCAGTGCTCGGGGTGCTGGGTGCTCAGTGCTCGGGGTGCTGGGTGCTCAGTGCTCAGGGTGCTGGGTGCTCAGTACTCAGGGTGCTGGTGCTCGGTGCTCAGGGTGCTGGGTGCTCAGTGCTCAGGGTGCTGGGTGCTCGGTGCTCGGGGTGCTGGGTGCTCAGTGCTCGGGGTGCTCGGTGCTCAGTACTCAGGGTGCTCAGTGCTCAGTACTCAGGGTGCTGGGTGCTCAGTGCTCAGGGTGCTTGGGTGCTCAGTACTCAGGGTGCTGGGTGCTCGGTGCTCAGTACGCTGGGTGCTCAGTACTCAGGGTGCTGGGTGCTCAGTACTCAGGGTGCTCGGTGCTCACTACTCAGGGGTGCTGGGTGCTCAGTGCTCGGGGTGCTGGGTGCTCAGTACTCAGGGTGCTGGGTGCTCAGTGCTCGGGGTACTCGGTGCTCAGTACGCTGGGTGCTCAGTACTCAGGGTGCTGGGTGCTCAGTACTCAGGGTGCTCAGCGCTCAGTACTTAGGGTGCTCAGTGCTCAGTGCTCAGGGTGCTGGGTGCTCAGTGCTCGGGGTGCTGGGTGCTCAGTGCTCGGGTTGCTGGGTGCTCAGTGCTCGGGGTGCTGGGTGCTCAGTGCTCAGGGTGCTGGGAGCTCAGTGCTCAGAGTGCTGGGTGCTCAGTACTCAGGGTGCTCGGTGCTAGGTACTCAGAGTGCTCAGAGCTCAGTACTCAGCGTGCTGGGTGCTCAGTGCTCAGGGTGCTCGGTGCTCAGTACTCAGGGTGCTCAGTGCTCAGTACTCAGCTTGCTGGGTGCTCAGTGCTCAGGGTGCTGGGTGCTCAGTACTCAGGGTCCTGGGTGCCTAGTACTCAGGGTGCTCGGTCCTCAGGGCTCAGGGTGCTGGGTGCTCAGTACTCAGGGTGCTGGGGGCTCAGTACTCAGGGAGCTGGGTGCTCAGTACTCAGGGTGATCTCTTCTCAGTACTCAGGTTGCTATGTGCTCAGTGCTCGGGGTGCTGGGTGCTCAGTACTCGGGGTGCTCAGTGCTCAGTACTCAGGGTGCTGGGAGCTCAGTGCTCAGTGCTCAGGGTGCTCAGTGCTCAGGGTGCTGGGTGCTCAGGGTGCTGGGTGCTCAGTGCTCGGGGTGCTGGTTGCTCAGTGCTCAGGGTGCTGGGTGCTCAGTGTTCAGTGCTCAGGGTGCTGGGTGCTCAGTGCTCAGTGCTCAGGGTGCTGGGTGTTCAGTACTCAGGGTGCTGGGTGCTCAGTACTCAGGGTGCTTGGTGCTCAGTGCTCAGGTGCTGGTTGCTCAGTGCTCAGGATGCTGGGTGCTCAGTACTCAGGGTGCTGGGTACTCAGTACTCAGGGTGCTCGGTGTTCAGTACTCAGGGTGCTGGGTGCTCAGTACTCAAGGTGCTGGGTGCTCAGTGCTCAGGGTGCTGGGTGCTCAGTACTCAGGGTGCTGGGTGCTCAGTGCTCAGTGCTCAGGGTGCTGGGTGCTCAGTCCTCAGGGTGCTCAGTACTCAGTGTGCTCGGTGCTCAGTGCTCAGTACTCAGGGTGCTCAGTACTCAGGGTGCTGGGTGCTCAGTACTCAGGGTGCTGGGTGCTCAGTGCTCGGGGTGCTGGGTGCTCAGTGCTCAGGGTGATCGGTGCTCAGTGCTCAGGGTGCTGGATGCTCAGTCCTCAGGGTGCTCAGTGCTCAAGGTGCTGGGTGCTCAGTGCTCGGGGTGCTCGGTGCTCAGTACTTAGGGTGCTGAGTGCTCAGTACTCAGGGTGCTGGGTGCTCAGTACTCAGGGTGCTGGGTGCTCAGTACTCAGGATGCTGGGTGCTCAGTGCTCAGGGTGCTGGGTGCTCAGTGCTCATGGTGCTGGGTGCTCAGTGCTCGGGGTGCTGGGTGCTCAGTGCTCGGGGTGCTGGGTGCTCAGTGCTCAGGGCTCAGGGTGCTGGGTGCTCAGTGATCAGTGCTCAGGGTGCTGGGTGCTCAGTGCTCCGGTTGCTCGGTGCTCAGTACTCAGGGTGCTGGGTGCTCAGTGCTCGGTGTGCTCGGTGCTCAGTATGTTGGGTGCTCACTACTCAGGGTGCTGGGTGCTCAGTGCTCAGGGTACTGGGTGCTCAGTGCTCAGGGTGCTGGGTGCTCAGTGCTCAGGGTGCTGGGTGTTCAGTACTCAGGGTGCTGCTTGCGCAGTGCTCGCGGTGCTGGGTGCTCAGTGCTCAGGGTGCTGGGTGCTCAGTGCTCAGGGTGCTGGGTGCTCAGTACTCAGGTTGCGGGCTGCTCAGTACTCAGGGTGCTGGGTGATCAGTACTCGGGTGCTGGGTGCTCAGTGCTCAGGGTGCTGGGTGCTCAGTGCTCGGGGTGCTGGGTGCTCAGTGCTCAGTACTCAGGGTGCTTGGTTTGCTCAGTGCTCGGGGTGCTGGGTGCTCAGTGCTTAGTACTCAGGGTGCTGGGTGCTCAGTGCTCAGGGTGCTGGGTGCTCAGTGCTCAGGGTGCTGGGTGCTCAGTGCTCAGGGTGCTGGGTGCTCAGTACTCAGGGTGCTGGTTGCTCAGTGCTCAGAGTGCTGGGTGGTCAGTGCTCGGGTGCTCAGTGCTCAGTGCTCAATGTGCTGGGTGCTCAGTACTCAGGGTGCTCATTGCACAGGGTCCTGGGTGCTCAGTACTCAGGGTGGTGGGTGCTCAGTGCTCAGGGTGCTCGGTGCTCAGTACGTTGGGTGCTCAGTACTCAGGGTGCTGGGTGCTCAGTGCTCAGGGTGCTGGGTGCTCAGTGCTCAGGGTGTTGGGTGTTCAGTGCTCAGGGTGCTGCGTGCTCGGTGCTCGGGGTGCTGGGTGCTCAGTGTTCGGGGTGCTCGGAGCTCAATACTCAGGGTGCTCACTGCTCAGTACTCCGGCTGCTGGGTGCTCAGTGCTTAGTACTCAGGGTGCTGGGTGCTCAGTGCTCAGGGTGCTGGGTGCTCAGTGCTCAGGGTGCTGGGTGCTCAGTGCTCAGGGTGCTGGGTGCTCAGTACTCAGGGTGCTGGGTGCTCAGTACTCAGGGTGCTGGGTTCTTAGTACTCAGGGTGCTCAGTGCTCAGTACTTAGGGTGCTCAGTGCTCAGTGCTCGGGGTGCTGGGTGCTCAGTGCTCGGGGGTGCTGGGTGCTCAGTGCTCGGGGTGCTGGGTGCTCAGTGCTCAGGGTGCTGGGTGCTCAGTGCTCAGAGTGCTCTGTTCTCAATACTCACGGTGCTCGGTGCTCAGTACTCAGAGTGCTCAGTGCTCAGTACTCAGCGTGCTGGGTGCTCAGTGCTCAGGGTGCTGGGTGCTCAGTACTCAGGGTGCTGGGTGCTTAGTATTCAGGGTGCTCGGTCCTCAGTGCTCAGGGTGCTGGGTGCTCAGTACTCAGGGTGCTGGGTGCTCAGTGCTCAGGGTGCTCAGTGCTCAGTACTCAGGGTGCTCGGTGCTCAGTGCTCAGGGTGCTCAGTGCTCAGTACTCAGGGTGCTGGGTGCTCAGTGCTCTGGGTGCTGGGTGCTCAGTGCTCGGGGTGCTGGGTGCTCAGTGCTCAGGGTGCTGGGTGCTCAGTACTCAGGGTGCTCAGTGCTCAGGGTGCTGGGTGCTCAGTGCTCGGGGTGCTGGGTACTCAGTGCTCAGTACACAGGGTGCTGAGTGCTCAGTGCTCAGGGTGCTGGGTGCTCAGGGTGCTGGGTGCTCAGTGCTCGGGGTGATGGTTGCTCAGTGCTCAGGGTGCTGGGTGCTCAGTGCTCAGTGCTCAGGGTGCTGGGTGCTCAGTGCTCAGTGCTCTGGGTGCTGGGTGATCAGTACTCAGGGTGCTCATTGCTCAGGGTGCTGGGTGCTCAGTACTCATGGTGCTGGGTGCTCAGTACTCAGGGTGCTCAGTGCTCAGTACTCAGGGTGCGGGGTGCTCAGTGCTCAGGGTGCTGGGTGCTCAGTACTCAGGGTGCTGGGTGCTCGGTGCTCAGGGTGCTGGGTGCTCAGTGCTCAGGGTGCTGGGTGCTCGGTGCTCGGGGTGCTGGGTGCTCAGTGCTCGGGGTGCTCGGTGCTCAGTACTCAGGGTGCTCAGTGCTCAGTACTCAGGGTGCTGGGTGCTCAGTGCTCAGGGTGCTGGGTGCTCAGTACTCAGGGTTCTGGGTGCTCGGTGCTCAATACGCTGGGTGCTCAGTACTCAGGGTGCTGGGTGCTCAGTACTCAGGGTGCTCGGTGCTCACTCCTCAGGGTGCTGGGTGCTCAGTGCTCGGGGTGCTGGGTGCTCAGTACTCAGGGTGCTGGGTGCTCAGTGCTCGGGGTGCTCGGTGCTCAGTACGCTGGGTGCTCAGTACTCAGGGTGCTGGGTGCTCAGTACTTAGGGTGCTGGGTGCTCAGTGCTCAGGGTCCTGGGTGCTCAGTCCTCAGGGTGCTCAGTACTCAGGGTGCTCGGTGCTCAGTGCTCAGTACTCAGGGTGTTCAGTACTCAGGGTGCTGGGTGCTCAGTGCTTGGGGTGCTGGGTGCTCAGTACTCAGGGTGCTGGGTGCTCAGTACTCAGAGTGCTGGGTGCTCAGTACTCAGGGTGCTGGGTGCTCAGTGCTCGGGGTGCTGGGTGCTCAGTGCTCAGGGTGATCGGTGCTCAGTGCTCAGGGTGCTGGGTGCTCAGTCCTCAGGGTGCTCAGTGCTCAAGTTGCTGGGTGCTCAGTGCTCGGGGTGCTCGGTGCTCAGTACTCAGGGTGCTGAGTGCTCAGTACTCAGGGTGCTGGGTGCTCAGTACTCAGGGTGCTGGGTGCTCAGTACTCAGGGTGCTGGGTGCTCAGTTCTCAGGGTGCTGGGTGCTCAGTGCTCAGGGTGCTGGGTGCTCAGTGCTCGGGGTGCTGGGTGCTCAGTGCTCGGGGTGCTGGGTGCTCAGTGCTCAGGGCTCAGGGTGCTGGGTGCTCAGTGATCAGTGCTCAGGGTGCTGGGTGCTCAGTGCTCCGGTTGCTCGGTGCTCAGTACTCAGGGTACTGGGTGCTCAGTGCTCGGGGTGCTCGGTGCTCAGTACGTTGGGTGCTCACTACTCAGGGTGCTGGGTGCTCAGTGCTCAGGGTACTGGGTGCTCAGTGCTCAGGGTGCTGGGTGCTCAGTGCTCAGGGTGCTGGGTGTTCAGTACTCAGGGTGCTGGGTGCGCAGTGCTCGCGGTGCTGGGTGCTCAGTGCTCAGGGTGCTGGGTGCTCAGTGCTCAGGGTGCTGGGTGCTCAGTACTCGGGGTGCTGGGTGCTCAGTACTCAGGTTGCGGGCTGCTCAGTACTCAGGGTGCTGGGTGATCAGTACTCGGGTGCTGGGTGCTCAGTGCTCAGGGTGCTGGGTGCTCAGTGCTCGGGGTGCTGGGTGCTCAGTGCTCAGTACTCAGGGTGCTTGGGTGCTCAGTGCTCGGGGTGCTGGGTGCTCAGTGCTCAGTACTCAGGGTGCTGGGTGCTCAGTGCTCAGGGTGCTGGGTGCTCAGTGCTCAGGGTGCTGGGTGCTCAGTGCTCAGGGTGCTGGGTGCTCAGTGCTCAGGGTGCTGGGTGCTCAGTACTCAGGGTGCTGGGTGCTCAGTCCTCAGAGTGCTGGGTGGTCAGTGCTCGGGGTGCTCGGTGCTCAGTGCTCAATGTGCTGGGTGCTCAGTACTCAGGGTGCTCATTGCACAGGGTCCTGGGTGCTCAGTACTCAGGGTGCTGGGTGCTCAGTGCTCAGGGTGCTCGGTGCTCAGTACGTTGGGTGCTCAGTACTCAGGGTGCTGGGTCCTCAGTGCTCAGGGTGCTGGGTGCTCACTACTCAGGGTGCTGGGTGCTCAGAGCTCGGGGTGCTGGGTGCTCAGTACTCAGGGTGCTGGGTGCTCAGTTCTCGGGGTGCTCGGTGCTCAGTACGCTGGGTGGTCAGTACTCAGGGTGCTGGGTGCTCAGTACTCAGGGTGCTCGGTGCTCCCTACTCAGGGTGCTGGGTGCTCAGTACTCAGGGTGCTGGGTGCTCGGTGCTCAATACGCTGGGTGCTCAGTACTCAGGGTGCTGGGTGCTCAGTACTCAGGGTGCTCGGTGCTCACTACTCAGGGTGCTGGGTGCTCAGTGCTCGGGGTGCTGGGTGCTCAGTACTCAGGGTGCTGGGTGCTCAGTGCTCGGGGTGCTCGGTGCTCAGTACGCTGGGTGCTCAGTACTCAGGGTGCTGGGTGCTCAGTACTCAGGGTGCTCAGTGCTCAGTACTTAGGGTGCTCAGTGCTCAGTGCTCAGGGTGCTGGGTGCTCAGGGCTCAGGTTGCTGGGTGCTCAGTACTCAGGGTGCTCGGTGCTCAGTACTCAGGGTTCTCAGTGCTCAGTGCTCAGGGTGCTGGGTGCTCAGTTCTCAGGGTGCTCAGTGCTCAGCACTCGGGGTGCTGGGTGCTCAGTGCTCAGGGTGCTCAGTGCTCAGCACTCGGGGTGCTGGGTGCTCAGTGCTCAGGGTGCTCAGTGCTCGGGGAGCTGGGTGCTCAGTGCTCGGAGTTCTGCGTGCTCAGTACTCAGGGTGCTGTGTGCTCAGTGCTCAGTACTCAGCGTGCTGGGTGCTCAGTGCTCAGAGTGTTGGGTGCTCAGTACTCAGGGTGCTGGGTGCTCAGTGCTCAGTGCTCAGGGTGCTCAGTGCTCAGGGTGCTGGGTGCTCAGGGTGCTGGGTGCTCAGTGCTCGGGGTGCTGGTTGCTCAGTGCTCAGGGTGCTGGTGGCTCAGTGCTCAGTGCTCAGGGTGCTGGGTGCTCAGTGCTCAGTGCTCAGGGTGCTGGGTGTTCAGTACTCAGGGTGCTGGGTGCTCAGTACTCAGGGTGCTTGGTGCTCAGTGCTCAGGGTGCTGGTTGCTCAGTGCTCAGGGTGCTGGGTGCTCACTACTCAGGGTGCTGGGTGCTCAGAGCTCGGGGTGCTGGGTGCTCAGTACTCAGGGTGCTGGGTGCTCAGTTCTCGGGGTGCTCGGTGCTCAGTACGCTGGGTGGTCAGTACTCAGGGTGCTGGGTGCTCAGTACTCAGGGTGCTCGGTGCTCCCTACTCAGGGTGCTGGGTGCTCAGTACTCAGGGTGCTGGGTGCTCAATACGCTGGGTGCTCAGTACTCAGGGTGCTGGGTGCTCAGTACTCAGGGTGCTCGGTGCTCACTACTCAGGGTGCTGGGTGCTCAGTGCTCGGGGTGCTGGGTGCTCAGTACTCAGGGTGCTGGGTGCTCAGTGCTCGGGGTGCTCGGTGCTCAGTACGCTGGGTGCTCAGTACTCAGGGTGCTGGGTGCTCAGTACTCAGGGTGCTCAGTGCTCAGTACTTAGGGTGCTCAGTGCTCAGTGCTCAGGGTGCTGGGTGCTCAGTGCTCGGGGTGCTGGGTGCTCAGTGCTCGGGGTGCTGGGTGCTCAGTGCTCAGGGTGCTGGGTGCTCAGGGCTCAGGTTGCTAGGTGCTCAGTACTCAGGGTGCTCGGTGCTCAGTACTCAGGGTTCTCAGTGCTCAGTGCTCAGGGTGCTGGGTGCTCAGTTCTCAGGGTGCTCAGTGCTCAGCACTCGGGGTCCTGGGTGCTCAGTGCTCAGGGTGCTCAGTGCTCAGCACTCGGGGTGCTGGGTGCTCAGTGCTCAGGGTGCTCAGTGCTCGGGGAGCTGGGTGCTCAGTGCTCGGAGTTCTGCGTGCTCAGTACTCAGGGTGCTGTGTGCTCAGTGCTCAGTACTCAGCGTGCTGGGTGCTCAGTGCTCAGAGTGTTGGGTGCTCAGTACTCAGGGTGCTGGGTGCTCAGTACTCAGGGTGCTTGGTGCTCAGTGCTCAGGGTGCTGGTTGCTCAGTGCTCAGGGTGCTGGGTGCTCACTACTCAGGGTGCTGGGTGCTCAGAGCTCGGGGTGCTGGGTGCTCAGTACTCAGGGTGCTGGGTGCTCAGTTCTCGGGGTGCTCGGTGCTCAGTACGCTGGGTGGTCAGTACTCAGGGTGCTGGGTGCTCAGTACTCAGGGTGCTCGGTGCTCCCTACTCAGGGTGCTGGGTGCTCAGTACTCAGGGTGCTGGGTGCTCAATACGCTGGGTGCTCAGTACTCAGGGTGCTGGGTGCTCAGTACTCAGGGTGCTCGGTGCTCACTACTCAGGGTGCTGGGTGCTCAGTGCTCGGGGTGCTGGGTGCTCAGTACTCAGGGTGCTGGGTGCTCAGTGCTCGGGGTGCTCGGTGCTCAGTACGCTGGGTGCTCAGTACTCAGGGTGCTGGGTGCTCAGTACTCAGGGTGCTCAGTGCTCAGTACTTAGGGTGCTCAGTGCTCAGTGCTCAGGGTGCTGGGTGCTCAGTGCTCGGGGTGCTGGGTGCTCAGTGCTCGGGGTGCTGGGTGCTCAGTGCTCAGGGTGCTGGGTGCTCAGGGCTCAGGTTGCTAGGTGCTCAGTACTCAGGGTGCTCGGTGCTCAGTACACAGGGTTCTCAGTGCTCAGTGCTCAGGGTGCTGGGTGCTCAGTTCTCAGGGTGCTCAGTGCTCAGCACTCGGGGTGCTGGGTGCTCAGTGCTCAGGGTGCTCAGTGCTCAGCACTCGGGGTGCTGGGTGCTCAGTGCTCAGGGTGCTCAGTGCTCGGGGAGCTGGGTGCTCAGTGCTCGGAGTTCTGCGTGCTCAGTACTCAGGGTGCTGTGTGCTCAGTGCTCAGTACTCAGCGTGCTGGGTGCTCAGTGCTCAGAGTGTTGGGTGCTCAGTACTCAGGGTGCTGGGTGCTCAGTGCTCAGTGCTCAGGGTGCTCAGTGCTCAGGGTGCTGGGTGCTCAGGGTGCTGGGTGCTCAGTGCTCGGGGTGCTGGTTGCTCAGTGCTCAGGGTGCTGGTGGCTCAGTGCTCAGTGCTCAGGGTGCTGGGTGCTCAGTGCTCAGTGCTCAGGGTGCTGGGTGTTCAGTACTCAGGGTGCTGGGTGCTCAGTACTCAGGGTGCTTGGTGCTCAGTGCTCAGGGTGCTGGTTGCTCAGTGCTCAGGGTGCTGGGTGCTCAGTACTCAGGGTGCTGGGTGCTCAGTACTCAGGGTGCTCAGTGCTCAGGGTGCTGGGTGCTCAGTACTCATGGTGCTGGGTGCTCAGTGCTCAGGGTGCTCAGTGCTCAGTACTCAGGGTGCTCAGTGCTCAGTGCTCTGGGTGCTGGGTGCTCAGTGCTCGGGGTGCTGGGTGCTCAGTGCTCAGGGTGCTGGGTGCTCAGTACTCAGGGTGCTCAGTGCTCAGGGTGCTGGGTGCTCAGTGCTCGGGGTGCTGGGTACTCAGTGCTCAGTACACAGGGTGCTGAGTGCTCAGTGCTCGGGGTGCTGGGTGCTCAGTGCTCGGGGTGCTGGATGCTCAGTACTCAGGGTGCTGGGTGCTCAGTGCTCAGGGTGCTGGGTGCTCAGTACTCAGGGTGCTGGGTGCTCAGTGCTCAGGGTGCTGGGTCCTCAGTGCTCAGGGTGCTGGGTGCTCAGTGCTCGGGGTGCTCGGTGCTCAGTGCTCAGGATGCTGGGTGATCAGTATTCAGGGTGCTCATTGCTCAGGGTGCTGGGTGCTCAGTACTCATGGTGCTGGGTGCTCAGTACTCAGGGTGCTCAGTGCTCAGTACTCAGGGTGCTGGGTGCTCAGTGCTCAGGGTGCTGGGTGTTCAGTACTCAGGGTGCTGGGTGCTCGGTGCTCAGGGTGCTGGGTGCTCAGTGCTCAGGGTGCTGGGTGCTCGGTGCTCGGGGTGCTGGGTGCTCAGTGCTCGGGGTGCTCGGTGCTCAGTACTCAGGGTGCTCAGTGCTCAGTACTCAGGGTGCTGGGTGCTCAGTGCTCAGGGTGCTGGGTGCTCAGTACTCAGGGTGCTGGGTGCTCGGTGCTCAGTACGCTGGGTGCTCAGTACTCAGGGTGCTGGGTGCTCAGTACTCAGGGTGCTCGGTGCTCACTACTCAGGGTGCTGGGTGCTCAGTGCTCGGGGTGCTGGGTGCTCAGTACTCAGGGTGCTGGGTGCTCAGTGCTCGGGGTGCACGGTGCTCAGTACGCTGGGTGCTCAGTACTCAGGGTGCTGGGTGCTCAGTACTCAGGGTGCTCAGTGCTCAGTACTTAGGGTGCTCAGTGCTCAGTGCTCAGGGTGCTGGGTGCTCAGTGCTCGGGGTGCTGGGTGCTCAGTGCTCGGGGTGCTGGGTGCTCAGTGCTCGGGGTGCTGGGTGCTCAGTGCTCAGGGTGCTGGGTGCTCAGTGCTCAGAGTGCTGGGTGCTCAGTACTCAGGGTGCTCGGTGCTCAGTACTCAGAGTGCTCAGTGCTCAGTACTCAGCGTGCTGGGTGCTCAGTGCTCTGGGTGCTCGGTGCTCAGTACTCAGTGTGCTCAGTGCTCAGTACTCAGCGTGCTGGGTGCTCAGTGCTCAGGGTGCTGGGTGCTCAGTACTCAGGGTGCTGGGTGCTTAGTACTCAGGGTGCTCGGTCCTCAGTGCTCAGGGTGCTGGGTGCTCAGTACTCAGGGTGCTGGGTGCTCAGTGCTCAGGGTGCTCAGTGCTCAGTACTCAGGGTGCTCGGTGCTCAGTGCTCAGGGTGCTCAGTGCTCAGTACTCAGGGTGCTCAGTGCTCAGTTCTCTGGGTGCTGGGTGCTCAGTGCTCGGGGTGCGGGGTGCTCAGTGCTCAGGGTGCTGGGTGCTCAGTACTCAGGGTGCTCAGTGCTCAGGGTGCTGGGTGCTCAGTGCTCAGTACACAGGGTGCTGAGTGCTCAGTGCTCTGGGTGCTGGGTGCTCAGTTCTCAGTACTCAGGGTGCTGGCTGCTCAGTGCTCGGGGTGCTGGATGCTCAGTATTCAGGGTGCTGGGTGCTCAGTGCTCAGGGTGCTGGGTGCTCAGTACTCAGGGTGCTGGGTGCTCAGTGCTCAGGGTGCTGGGTGCTCAGTACTCAGGGTGCTGGGTCCTCAGTTCTCAGGGTGCTGGGTGCTCAGTGCTCGGGGTGCTCAGTACTCAGGGTGCTGTGTGTTCAGTGCTCAGGGTACTGGGTGCTCAGTACTCAGGGTGCTCGGTGCTTAGTACTCAGGGTGCTGGGTGCTCAGTACTCCGGGTGCTGGGTGCTCATTGCTCGGGGTGCTCGGTGCTCAGTGCTCAGGGTGCTGGGTGCTCAGTACTCAGGGTGATCTTTGCTCCGGGTCCTGGGTGCTCAGTACTCAGGGTGCTGGGTGCTCAATACTCAGGGTGCTCAGTGCTCAGTACTCAGGGTGCTCAGTGCTCAGTGCTCAGGGTGCTGGGTGCTCAGTGCTCGGGGTGCTGGGTGCTCAGTGCTCGGGGTGCTGGGTGCTCAGTGCTCGGGGTGCTGTGTGCTCAGTGCTCAGGGTGCTGGGTGCTCAGTGCTCAGGGTGCTGGGTGCTCAGTACTCAGGGTGCTCAGTGCTCAGGGTGCTGTGTGCTCAGTACTCATGGTGCTGGGTGCTCAGTGCTCAGGGTGCTGGGTGCTCAGTACTCAGGATGCTGGGTGCTCAGTGCTCAGTGCTCAGGGTGCTGGGTGCTCAGTGCTCGGGGTGCTGGGTGCTCAGTGCTCGGGGTGCTGGGTGCTCAGTGCTCAGGGTGCTGGGTGCTCAGGGCTCAGGTTGCTAGGTGCTCAGTACTCAGGGTGCTCGGTGCTCAGTACTCAGGGTTCTCAGTGCTCAGTGCTCAGGGTGCTGGGTGCTCAGTTCTCAGGGTGCTCAGTGCTCAGCACTCGGGGTGCTGGGTGCTCAGTGCTCAGGGTGCTCAGTGCTCAGCACTCGGGGTGCTGGGTGCTCAGTGCTCAGGGTGCTCAGTGCTCGGGGAGCTGGGTGCTCAGTGCTCGGAGTTCTGCGTGCTCAGTACTCAGGGTGCTGTGTGCTCAGCGCTCAGTACTCAGCGTGCTGGGTGCTCAGTGCTCAGAGTGTTGGGTGCTCAGTACTCAGGGTGCTGGGTGCTCAGTGCTCAGTGCTCAGGGTGCTCAGTGCTCAGGGTGCTGGGTGCTCAGGGTGCTGGGTGCTCAGTACTCGGGGTGCTGGTTGCTCAGTGCTCAGGGTGCTGGTGGCTCAGTGCTCAGTGCTCAGGGTGCTGGGTGCTCAGTGCTCAGTGCTCAGGGTGCTGGGTGTTCAGTACTCAGGGTGCTGGGTGCTCAGTACTCAGGGTGCTTGGTGCTCAGTGCTCAGGGTGCTGGTTGCTCAGTGCTCAGGGTGCTGGGTGCTCAGTACTCAGGGTGCTGGGTGCTCAGTACTCAGGGTGCTCAGTGCTCAGGGTGCTGGGTGCTCAGTACTCATGGTGCTGGGTGCTCAGTGCTCAGGGTGCTCAGTGCTCAGTACTCAGGGTGCTCAGTGCTCAGTGCTCTGGGTGCTGGGTGCTCAGTGCTCGGGGTGCTGGGTGCTCAGTGCTCAGGGTGCTGGGTGCTCAGTACTCAGGGTGCTCAGTGCTCAGGGTGCTGGGTGCTCAGTGCTCGGGGTGCTGGGTACTCAGTGCTCAGTACACAGGGTGCTGAGTGCTCAGTGCTCGGGGTGCTGGGTGCTCAGTGCTCGGGGTGCTAGATGCTCAGTACTCAGGGTGCTGGGTGCTCAGTGCTCAGGGTGCTGGGTGCTCAGTACTCAGGGTGCTGGGTGCTCAGTGCTCAGGGTGCTGGGTCCTCAGTGCTCAGGGTGCTGGGTGCTCAGTGCTCGGGGTGCTCGGTGCTCAGTGCTCAGGATGCTGGGTGATCAGTATTCAGGGTGCTCATTGCTCAGGGTGCTGGGTGCTCAGTACTCATGGTGCTGGGTGCTCAGTACTCAGGGTGCTCAGTGCTCAGTACTCAGGGTGCTGGGTGCTCAGTGCTCAGGGTGCTGGGTGTTCAGTACTCAGGGTGCTGGGTGCTCGGTGCTCAGGGTGCTGGGTGCTCAGTGCTCAGGGTGCTGGGTGCTCGGTGCTCGGGGTGCTGGGTGCTCAGTGCTCGGGGTGCTCGGTGCTCAGTACTCAGGGTGCTCAGTGCTCAGTACTCAGGGTGCTGGGTGCTCAGTGCTCAGGGTGCTGGGTGCTCAGTACTCAGGGTGCTGGGTGCTCGGTGCTCAGTACGCTGGGTGCTCAGTACTCAGGGTGCTGGGTGCTCAGTACTCAGGGTGCTCGGTGCTCACTACTCAGGGTGCTGGGTGCTCAGTGCTCGGGGTGCTGGGTGCTCAGTACTCAGGGTGCTGGGTGCTCAGTGCTCGGGGTGCTCGGTGCTCAGTACGCTGGGTGCTCAGTACTCAGGGTGCTGGGTGCTCAGTACTCAGGGTGCTCAGTGCTCAGTACTTAGGGTGCTCAGTGCTCAGTGCTCAGGGTGCTGGGTGCTCAGTGCTCGGGGTGCTGGGTGCTCAGTGCTCGGGGTGCTGGGTGCTCAGTGCTCGGGGTGCTGGGTGCTCAGTGCTCAGGGTGCTGGGTGCTCAGTGCTCAGAGTGCTGGGTGCTCAGTACTCAGGGTGCTCGGTGCTCAGTACTCAGAGTGCTCAGTGCTCAGTACTCAGCGTGCTGGGTGCTCAGTGCTCTGGGTGCTCGGTGCTCAGTACTCAGGGTGCTCAGTGCTCAGTACTCAGCGTGCTGGGTGCTCAGTGCTCAGGGTGCTGGGTGCTCAGTACTCAGGGTGCTGGGTGCTTAGTACTCAGGGTGCTCGGTCCTCAGTGCTCAGGGTGCTGGGTGCTCAGTACTCAGGGTGCTGGGTGCTCAGTGCTCAGGGTGCTCAGTGCTCAGTACTCAGGGTGCTCGGTGCTCAGTGCTCAGGGTGCTCAGTGCTCAGTACTCAGGGTGCTCAGTGCTCAGTTCTCTGGGTGGTGGGTGCTCAGTGCTCGGGGTGCGGGGTGCTCAGTGCTCAGGGTGCTGGGTGCTCAGTACTCAGGGTGCTCAGTGCTCAGGGTGCTGGGTGCTCAGTGCTCAGTACACAGGGTGCTGAGTGCTCAGTGCTCTGGGTGCTGGGTGCTCAGTTCTCAGTACTCAGGGTGCTGGCTGCTCAGTGCTCGGGGTGCTGGATGCTCAGTATTCAGGGTGCTGGGTGCTCAGTGCTCAGGGTGCTGGGTGCTCAGTACTCAGGGTGCTGGGTGCTCAGTGCTCAGGGTGCTGGGTGCTCAGTACTCAGGGTGCTGGGTCCTCAGTTCTCAGGGTGCTGGGTGCTCAGTGCTCGGGGTGCTCAGTACTCAGGGTGCTGTGTGTTCAGTGCTCAGGGTACTGGGTGCTCAGTACTCAGGGTGCTCGGTGCTTAGTACTCAGGGTGCTGGGTGCTCAGTACTCCGGGTGCTGGGTGCTCATTGCTCGGGGTGCTCGGTGCTCAGTGCTCAGGGTGCTGGGTGCTCAGTACTCAGGGTGATCTTTGCTCCGGGTCCTGGGTGCTCAGTACTCAGGGTGCTGGGTGCTCAATACTCAGGGTGCTCAGTGCTCAGTACTCAGGGTGCTCAGTGCTCAGTGCTCAGGGTGCTGGGTGCTCAGTGCTCGGGGTGCTGGGTGCTCAGTGCTCGGGGTGCTGGGTGCTCAGTGCTCGGGGTGCTGTGTGCTCAGTGCTCAGGGTGCTGGGTGCTCAGTGCTCAGAGTGCTGGGTGCTCAGTACTCAGGGTGCTCGGTGCTCAGTACTCAGAGTGCTCAGTGCTCAGTACTCAGCGTGCTGGGTGCTCAGTGCTCTGGGTGCTCGGTGCTCAGTACTCAGGGTGCTCAGTGCTCAGTACTCAGCGTGCTGGGTGCTCAGTGCTCAGGGTGCTGGGTGCTTAGTACTCAGGGTGCTCGGTCCTCAGTGCTCAGGGTGCTGGGTGCTCAGTACTCAGGGTGCTGGGTGCTCAGTGCTCAGGGTGCTCAGTGCTCAGTACTCAGGGTGCTCGGTGCTCAGTGCTCAGGGTGCTCAGTGCTCAGTACTCAGGGTGCTCAGTGCTCAGTTTTCTGGGTGCTGCGTGCTCAGTGCTCGGGGTGCTTGGTGCTCAGTGCTCAGGGTGCTGGGTGCTCAGTACTCAGGGTGCTCAGTGCTCAGGGTGCTGGGTGCTCAGTGCTCAGTACACAGGGTGCTGAGTGCTCAGTGCTCTGGGTGCTGGGTGCTCAGTTCTCAGTACTCAGGGTGCTGGGTGCTCAGTGCTCGGGGTGCTGGTTGCTCAGTGCTCAGGGTGCTGGTGGCTCAGTGCTCAGTGCTCAGGGTGCTGGGTGCTCAGTGCTCAGTGCTCAGGGTGCTGGGTGTTCAGTACTCAGGGTGCTGGGTGCTCAGTACTCAGGGTGCTTGGTGCTCAGTGCTCAGGGTGCTGGTTGCTCAGTGCTCAGGGTGCTGGGTGCTCAGTACTCAGGGTGCTGGGTGCTCAGTACTCAGGGTGCTCAGTGCTCAGGGTGCTGGGTGCTCAGTACTCATGGTGCTGGGTGCTCAGTGCTCAGGGTGCTGGGTGCTCAGTACTCAGGGTGCTGGGTGCTCAGTGCTCAGGGTGCTCAGTGCTCAGTACTCAGGGTGCTCGGTGCTCAGTGCTCAGGGTGCTCAGTGCTCAGTACTCAGGGTGCTCAGTGCTCAGTTTTCTGGGTGCTGGGTGCTCAGTGCTCGGGGTGCTGGGTGCTCAGTGCTCAGGGTGCTGGGTGCTCAGTACTCAGGGTGCTCAGTGCTCAGGGTGCTGGGTGCTCAGTGCTCAGTACACAGGGTGCTGAGTGCTCAGTGCTCTGGGTGCTGGGTGCTCAGTTCTCAGTACTCAGGGTGCTGGCTGCTCAGTGCTCGGGGTGCTGGATGCTCAGTATTCAGGGTGCTGGGTGCTCAGTGCTCAGGGTGCTGGGTGCTCAGTACTCAGGGTGCTGGGTGCTCAGTGCTCAGGGTGCTGGGTGCTCAGTACTCAGGGTGCTGGGTCCTCAGTTCTCAGGGTGCTGGGTGCTCAGTGCTCGGGGTGCTCAGTACTCAGGGTGCTGTGTGTTCAGTGCTCAGGGTACTGGGTGCTCAGTACTCAGGGTGCTGGGTGCTCAGTGCTCGGGGTGCTCGGAGCTCAGTGCTCAGGGTGCTGGGTGCTCAGTACTCAGGGTGCTCTTTGCTCCGGGTCCTGGGTGCTCAGTACTCAGGGTGCTGGGTGCTCAATACTCAGGGTTCTCAGTGCTCAGTACTCAGGGTGCTCAGTGCTCAGTACTCAGGGTTCTCAGTGCTCAGGGTGCTGGGTGCTCAGTGCTCGGGGTGCTGGGTGCTCAGTGCTCAGGGTGCTGGGTGCTCAGTGCTCAGGGTGCTGGGTGCTCAGTGCTCAGGGTGCTCGGTGCTCAGTGCTCAGGTTGCTGGGTGCTCAGTACTCAGGGTGCTTGGTGCTCAGTACTCAGGGTGCTCATTGCTCAGTACTCAGGGTGCTCAGTGCTCAGTACTCAGGGTGCTCAGTGCTCAGGGTGCTAGGTGCTCAGTGCTCGGGGTGCTGGGTGCTCAGTCCTCAGGGTGCTGGGTGCTCAGTGCTCAGGGTGCTCGGTGCTCAGTGCACAGGATGCTGGGTGCTCAGTACTCAGGGTGCTGGGTGCTTAGTGCTCGGGGTGCTGGGTGCTCAGTACTCAGGGTGCTGGGTGCTCAGTACTCGGGTGCTCGGTGCTCAGTGCTCAGGGTGCTGGGTGCTCAGTGCTCGGGGTGCAGGGTGCTCAGTGCTCAGTACTCAGGGTGCTGGGTGCTCAGTGCTCAGGGTGCTGGGTGCTCAGTGCTCAGGGTGCTGGGTGCTCAGTGCTCAGGGTGCTGGGTACTCAGTGCTCGAGGTGCTGGGTGCTCAGTACTCAGGGTGCTGGGTGCTCAGTACTCAGGGTGCTGGGTGCTCAGTGCTCGGGGTGCTGGGTGCTCAGTGCTCGGGGTGCTGGGTACTCAGTAGTCGGGGTGCTCGCTGCACAGTACTCAGGGTGCTGGGTGCTCAGTGCTCAGGGTGCTGGGTGCTCAGTACTCAGGGTGCTCTGTGCTTAGTACTCAGGGTGCTGGGTGCTCAGTACTCCGGGTGCTGGGTGCTCAGTGCTCGGGGTGCTCGGTGCTCAGTACTCAGGGTGCTGGGTGCTCAGTGCTCGGGGTGCTCGGTGCTCAGTACGTTGGGTGCTCACTACTCAGGGTGCTGGGTGCTCATTGCTCAGGGTGCTGGGTGCTCAGTGCTCAGCGTGCTGGGTGCTCAGTGCTCAGGGTGCTGGGTGCTCAATACTCAGGGTGCTGGGTGTGCAGTGCTCGGGGTGCTGGGTGCTCAGTGCTCAGGGTGCTGGGTGCTCAGTGCTCAGCGTGCTGGGTGCTCAGTACTCGGGGTGCTGTGTGCTCAGTACTCATGGTGCGGGGTGCTCAGTACCCAGGGTGCTGGGTGATCAGTACTCGGGTGCTGGGTGCTCAGTGCTCAGGGTGCTGGGTGCTCAGTACTCAGGGTGCTCGGTGCTTAGTACTCAGGGTGCTGGGTGCTCAGTACTTCGGGTGCTGGGTGCTCAGTGCTCGGGGTGCTCGGTGCTCAGTGCTCAAGGTGCTGGGTGCTCAGTACTCAGGGTGCTCATTGCTCAGGGTGCTCGGTGCTCAGTACGTTGGGTGCTCAGTGCTCAGTACTCAGGGTTCTCAGTGCTCAGGGTGCTGGGTGCTCAGTGCTCGGGGTGCTGGGTGCTCAGTGCTCGGGGTACTGGGTGCTCAGTGCTCAGGGTGCTGGGTGCTCAGTACTCAGGGTGCTGGGTGCTCGGTGCTCAGGGTGCTGGGTGCTCAGTGCTCAGGGTGCTGGGTGCTCGGTGCTCGGGGTGCTGGGTGCTCAGTGCTCGGGGTGCTCGGTGCTCAGGACTCAGGGTGCTCAGTGCTCAGTACTCAGGGTGCTGGGTGCTCAGTGCTCTGGGTGCTGGGTGCTCAGTACTCAGGGTGCTGGGTGCTCGGTGCTCAGTACGCTGGGTGCTCAGTACTCAGGGTGCTGGGTGCTCAGTACTCAGGGTGCTCGGTGCTCACTACTCAGGGTGCTGGGTGCTCAGTGCTCGGGGTGCTGGGTGCTCAGTACTCAGGGTGCTGGGTGCTCAGTGCTCGGGGTACTCGGTGCTCAGTACGCTGGGTGCTCAGTACTCAGGGTGCTGGGTGCTCAGTACTCAGGGTGCTCAGCGCTCAGTACTTAGGGTGCTCAGTGCTCAGTGCTCAGGGTGCTGGGTGCTCAGTGCTCGCGGTGCTGGGTGCTCAGTGCTCGGGTTGCTGGGTGCTCAGTGCTCGGGGTGCTGGGTGCTCAGTGCTCAGGGTGCTGGGTGCTCAGTGCTCAGAGTGCTGGGTGCTCAGTACTCAGGGTGCTCGGTGCTAGGTACTCAGAGTGCTCAGAGCTCAGTACTCAGCGTGCTGGGTGCTCAGTGCTCAGGGTGCTCGGTGCTCAGTACTCAGGGAGCTCAGTGCTCAGTACTCAGCTTGCTGGGTGCTCAGTGCTCAGGGTGCTGGGTGCTCAGTACTCAGGGTCCTGGGTGCTTAGTACTCAGGGTGCTCGGTCCTCAGGGCTCAGGGTGCTGGGTGCTCAGTACTCAGGGTGCTGGGTGCTCAGTGCTCAGGGTGCTCAGTGCTCAGTACTCAGGGTGCTCGATGCTCAGTGCTCAGGGTGCTCAGTGCTCAGTACTCAGGGTGCTCAGTGCTCAGTGCTCAGGATGCTGGGTGCTCAGTGCTCTGGGTGCTGGGTGCTCAGTGCTCAGTGTGCTTGGTGCTCAGTACTCAGGGTGCTCAGTGCTCAGGGTGCTGGGTGCTCAGTGCTCAGTACACAGGGTGCTGAGTGCTCAGTGCTCTGGGTGCTGGGTGCTCAGTGCTCAGTACTCAGGGTGCTGGCTGCTCAGTACTCGGGGTGCTGGATGCTCAGTACTCAGGGTGCTGGGTGCTCAGTGCTCAGGGTGCTGGGTGCTCAGTACTCAGGGTGCTGGGTGCTCAGTGCTCAGGGTGCTGGGTGCTCAGTACTCGGTGTGCTGGGTGCTCAGTACTCAGGGTGCTCGGTGCTCAGTGCTCGGGGTGCTGGGTGCTCAGTGGTCAGTACACAGGGTGCTGAGTGCTCAGTGCTCGGGGTGCTGGGTGCTCAGTGCTCAGTACTCAGGGTGCTCGGTGCTCAGTGCTCGGGGTGCTGGGTACTCAGTGCTCAGTACACAGGGTGCTGAGTGCTCAGTGCTCGGGGTGCTGGGTGCTCAGTGCTCGGTACTCAGGGTGCTGGGTGCTCAGTGCTCGGGGTGCTGGATGCTCAGTACTTAGGGTGCTGGGTGCTCAGTGCTCAGGGTGCCTCGTGCTCAGTACTCAGGGTGCTGGGTGCTCAGTGCTCAGGGTGCTGGGTGCTCAGTACTCAGGGTGCTGGGTCCTCAGTGCTCAGGGTGCTGGGTGCTCAGTGCTCGGGGTGCTCAGTACTCAGGGTTCTGTGTGTTCAGTGCTCAGGGTACTGGGTGCTCAGTACTCAGGGTGCTGGGTGCTCAGTACTCATAGTGCTCAGTGCTCAGTACTCGGGGTGCTGGGTGCTCAGTACTCAGGGTGCTCAGTGCTCAGTACTCGGGGTGCTGGGTGCTCAGTACTCGGGGTGCTGGGTGCTCAGTGCTCAGGGTGCTGGGTGCTCAGTTCTCGGGGTGCTGGGTGCTCAGTGCTCGGGGTGCTCGGTGCTCAGTACTCGGGGTGCTGGGTGCTCAGTGCTCAGGGTGCTGGGTGCTCAGTGCTCAGGGTGCTGGGTGCTCAGTGCTCGGGGTGCTCGGTGCTCAGTACTCAGGGTGCTGGGTGCTCAGTACTCAGGGTGGTGGGTGCTCAGTGCTCAGGGTGCTGGGTGCTCAGTACTCAGGGTGCTGGGTGCTCAGTACTCAGGGTGCTAAGAGCTCAGGGTGCTCAGTGCTCGGGGTGCTGAATGCTCAGTGCTCAGTGCACAGGGTGCTGGGTGCTCAGTCCTCGGGGTGCTGGGTGCTCAGTTCTCTGGGTGCTCAGTGCTCAGTACTCAGGGTGCTGTGTGCTCAGTACTCAGGGTGCTGGGTGCTCAGTACTCAGGGAGCTCAGTGCTCTGGGTGCAGTGTGCTCAGTACTCAGGGTGCTGGGTGGTCAGTACTCAGGGTGCTCAGTACTCAGGGTGCTGGGTGCTCAGTGCTCAGGGTGCTGGGTGCTCAGTGCTCGGGGTGCTGGGTGCTCATTCTCGGGGTGCTGGGTGCTCAGTACTCAGGGTGCTGGTTGCTCAGTGCTCGGGGTGCTCGATGCTCAGTACACAGGGTGCTGGGTGCTCAGTGCTCGGGGTGCTGGGTGCTCAGTACTCAGGGTGCTGGGTGCTCAGGGCTCAGTGCTCAGGGTGCTCAGTGCTCAGGGTGCTGGGTGCTCAGGGTGCTGGGTGCTCAGTGCTCGGGGTGCTGGGTGCTCAGTGCTCGGGGTGCTGGGTGCTCAGTGCTCGGGGTGCTCGGTGCTCAGTGCTCGGGGTGCTTGGTGCTCAGTAATCAGGGTGCTGGGTGCTCAGTACTCGTTGTGCTGGGTGCTCAGTGCTCAGGGTGCTGGGTGCTCAGTACTCAGGGTGCTCGGTACTCAGTACTCACGGTGCTCAGTGCTCAGTACTCAGGGTGCTCACCCTCTGTGCTCGGGGTGCTGGGTGCTCAGTGCTCGGGGTGCTGGGTGCTCAGTGCTCGGGGTGCTGGGTGCTCAGTGCTCAGGGTGCTGGGTGCTCAGTGCTCAGGGTGCTGGGTGCTCAGTTCTCAGGGTGCTCGGTGCTCAGTACTCAGGGTGCTGGGTGCTCAGTGCTCAGGGTGCTCAGTGCTCAGTACTCAGCGTGCAGGGTGCTCAGTGGTCAGGGTGCTCGGTGCTCAGTACTCAGGGTGCTCAGTGCTCAGGGTGCTGGGTGCTCAGTTCTCAGGGTGCAGGGTGCTCAGTGCTCAGTACTCAGGGTGCTCAGTGCTCAGGGTGCTGAGTGCTCAGTGCTCGGGGTGCTGGGTACTCAGTGCTCACTACACAGGGTGCTGGGTGCTCAGTGCTCGGGGTGCTGGGTGCTCAGTGCTCAGTACTCAGGGAGCTGGGTGCTCAGTGCTCTGGGTGCTGGATGCTCAGTACTCAGGGTGCTGGGTACTCAGTGCTCAGGGTGCTGGTTGCTCAGTACTCAGGGTGCTGGGTGCTCAGTGCTCAGGGTGCTGGGAGCTCAGTACTCAGGGTGCTCATTGCTCAGGGTGCTGGGTGCTCAGTACTCAGGGTGCTGGGTGCTCAGTACTCAGGGTGCTGGGTGCTCAGTACTCAGGGTGCTCAGTGCTCAGTACTCAGGGTGCTCAGTGCTCAGTACTCAGGATGCTCAGGGCTCAGGGTGCTGGGTGCTCACTGCTCGGGGTGCTGGGTGCTCAGTGCTCAGGGTGTTGGGTGCTCAGTGCTCAGGGTGCTCGGTGCTCAGTTCTCAGGGTGCTGGGTGCTCAGTACTCAGGGTGCTGGGTGCTCAGTACACAGGGTGCTCAGTGCTCAGTACTCAGGGTGCTCAGTGCTCAGTACTCAGGGTGCTCAGTGATCAGGGTGCTGGGTTCTCAGTGCTCGGGGTGCTGGGTGCTCAGTCCTCAGGGTGCTGGGTGCTCAGTGCTCAGGGTGCTCGCTGCTCAGTGATCAGGGTGCTGGGTGCTCAGTACTCAGGGTGCTGGGTGCTCAGTGCTCAGGGTGCTGGGTGCTCAGTACTCAGGGTGCTGGGTGCTCAGTGCTCAGGGTGCTGGGTGCTCAGTGCTCAGGGTGCTCGGTGCTTAGTACTCAGGGTGCTCGGTGCTCGGGGTGCTGGGTGCTCAGTGCTCAGGGTACTGGGTGCTCAGTGCTCAGGGTGCTGGGTGCTCAGTGCTCGGGGTGCTGGGTGCTCAGTGCTCGCGGTGCTGGGTGCTCAGTGCTCGGGGTGCTGGGTGCTCAGTACTCGGGGTGCTTGGTGCTCAGTACTCAGGGTGCTTGGTGCTCAGTGCTCAGGGTGCTGGGTGCTCAGTACTCAGGGTGCTGGCTGCTCAGTACTCAGGGTGCTGCGTGCTCGGTGCTCAGTACGCTAGGTGCTCAGTACTCAGGGTGCTGGCTGCTCAGTAATCAGGGTGCTGGGTGCTCAGTGCTCGGGGTGCTGGGTGCTCAGTACTCAGTGTGCTGGGTGCTCAGTACTCAGGGTGCTCAGTGCTTGGGGTGCTGGTTGCTCAGTACTCAGGGTGCTCAGTGCTTGGTGTGTTGGGTGCTCAGTACTCAGGGTGCTGGGTGCTCAGTGCTCAGGGTGCTCGGTGCTCAGTACTCAGGGTGCTGGGTGCTCAGTGCTCGGGGTGCTGGGTGCTCAGTGCTCAGTACTCAGGGTGCTGGGTGCTCAGTGCTCAAGGTGCTGGGTGCTCAGTACTCAGGGTGCTGGGTCCTCAGTGCTCAGGGTGCTGAGTGCTCAGTAGTCAGGGTGCTGGGTGCTCCGTGCTCGGGGTGCTGGGTGCTCAGTACTCAGGGTGCTGGGTGCTTAGTACTCAGGGTGCTGGGTGCTCAGTGCTCGGGGTGCTGGGTGCTCAGTGCTCGGGGTGCTCGGTGCTCAGTGCTCGGGGTGCTTGGTGCTCAGTAATCAGGGTGCTCGGTGCTCAGTACTCGTTGTGCTGGGTGCTCAGTGCTCAGCGTGCTGGTTGCTCAGTACTCAGGGTGCTCGGTACTCAGTACTCACGGTGCTCAGTGCTCAGTACTCATCGTGCTCAGTGCTCAGTGCTCAGGGTGCTGGGTGCTCAGTGCTTACAGTGCTGGGTGCTCAGTACTCAGGGTGCTCGGTGCTCAGTACTCAGGGTGCTGGGTGCTCAGTGCTCAGGGTGCTCAGTGCTCAGTACTCAGCGTGCAGGGTGCTCAGTGGTCAGGGTGCTCGTTGCTCAGTACTCAGCGTGCTCAGTGCTCAGGGTGCTGGGTGCTCAGTACTCAGGGTGCAGGGTGCTCAGTGCTCAGTACTCAGGGTGCTCAGTGCTCAGGGTGCTGGGTGCTCAGTGCTCGGGGTGCTGGGTATTCAGTGCTCAGTACACAGGGTGCTGGGTGCTCAGTGCTCGGGGTGCTGGGTGCTCAGTGCTCAGTACTCAGGGAGCTGGGTGCTCAGTGCTCTGGGTGCTGGATGCTCAGTACTCAGGGTGCTGGGTGCTCAGTGCTCAGGGTGCTGGTTGCTCAGTACTCAGGGTGCTGGGTGCTCAGTGCTCAGGGTACTTGGTGCTCAGTACTCAGGGTGCTCATTGCTCAGGGTGCTGGGTGCTCAGTACTCACGGTGCTGGGTGCTCAGTACTCAGGGTGCTGGGTGCTCAGTAAGCAGGGTGCTGGGTGCTCAGTACTCAGGGTGCTGGGTGCTCAGTACTCAGGGTGCTCAGTGCTCAGTACTCAGGGTGCTCAGTGCTCAGTACTCAGGGTGCTCAGGGCTCAGGGTGCTGGGTGCTCACTGCTCGGGTTGCTGGGTGCTCAGTGCTCAGGGTGCTGGGTGCTCAGTGCTCAGGGTGCTCGGTGCTCAGTTCTCAGGGTGCTGGGTGCTCAGTACTCAGGGTGCTGGGTGCTCAGTACTCAGGGTGCTCAGTGCTCAGTACTCAGGGTGCTCAGTGCTCAGTACTCAGGGTGCTCAGTGCTCAGGGTGCTGGGTGCTCAGTGCTCGGGGTGCTGGGTGCTCAGTCCTCAGGGTGCTCATTGCTCAGGGTGCTGGGTGCTCAGTACTCAGGGTGCTGGGTGCTCAGTACTCAGGGTGCTCAGTGCTCAGTACTCAGGGTGCTCAGTGCTCAGTACTCAGGGTGCTCAGGGCTCAGGGTGCTGGGTGCTCACTGCTCGGGGTGCTGGGTGCTCAGTGCTCAGGGTGCTGGGTGCTCAGTGCTCAGGGTGCTCGGTGCTCAGTTATCAGGGTGCTGGGTGCTCAGTACTCAGGGTGCTGGGTGCTCAGTACTCAGGGTGCTCAGTGCTCAGTACTCAGGGTGCTCAGTGCTCAGTACTCAGGGTGCTCAGTGATCAGGGTGCTGGGTGCTCAGTGCTCGGGGTGCTGGGTGCTCAGTCCTCAGGGTGCTGGGTGCTCAGTGCTCAGGGTGCTCGGTGCTCAGTGATCAGGGTGCTGGGTGCTCAGTACTCAGGGTGCTGGGTGCTCTGTGCTCAGGGTGCTGGGTGCTCAGTACTCAGGGTGCTGGGTGCTCAGTGCTCAGGGTGCTGGGTGCTCAGTGCTCAGGGTGCTCGGTGCTTAGTACTCAGGGTGCTCGGTGCTCGGGGTGCTGGGTGCTCAGTGCTCAGGGTGCTGGGTGCTCAGTGCTCAGGGTGCTGGGTGCTCAGTGCTCGGGGTGCTGGGTGCTCAGTGCTCGCGGTGCTGGGTGCTCAGTGCTCGGGGTGCTGGGTGCTCAGTACTCGGGGTGCTCGGTGCTCAGTACTCAGGGTGCTTGGTGCTCAATGCTCAGGGTGCTGGGTGCTCAGTACTCAGGGTGCTGGCTGCTCAGTACTCAGGGTGCTCGGTGCTCAGTACTCAGGGTGCTGCGTGCTCGGTGCTCAGTACGCTAGGTGCTCAGTACTCAGGGTGCTGGCTGCTCAGTAATCAGGGTGCTGGGTGCTCAGTGCTCGGGGTGCTGGGTGCTCAGTACTCAGTGTGCTGGGTGCTCAGTACTCAGGGTGCTCAGTGCTTGGGGTGCTGGTTGCTCAGTACTCAGGGTGCTCAGTGCTTGGTGTGTTGGATGCTCAGTACTCAGGGTGCTGGGTGCTCAGTGCTCAGGGTGCTGGGTGCTCAGTACTCAGGGTGCTGTGTGCTCAGTGCTCGGGGTGCTGGGTGCTCAGTGCTCAGTACTCAGGGTGCTGGGTGCTCAGTGCTCAAGGTGCTGGGTGCTCAGTACTCAGGGTACTGGGTGCTCCGTGCTCGGGGTGCTGGGTGCTCAGTACGCAGGGTGCTGGGTGCTTAGTACTCAGGGTGCTGGGTGCTCAGTGCTCGGGGTGCTGGGTGCTCAGTGCTCGGGGTGCTCGGTGCTCAGTGCTCGGGGTGCTTGGTGCTCAGTAATCAGGGTGCTGGGTGCTCAGTACTCGTTGTGCGGGGTGCTCAGTGCTCAGGGTGCTGGGTGCTCAGTACTCAGGGTGCTCGGTACTCAGTACTCACGGTGCTCAGTGCTCAGTACTCAGGGTGCTCAGTGCTCAGGGTGCTGGGTGCTCAGTGCTTAGAGTTCTGGGTGCTCAGTACTCAGGGTGCTCGGTGCTCAGTACTCAGGGTGCTGGGTGCTCAGTGCTCAGGGTGCTCAGTGCTCAGTACTCAGCGTGCAGGGTGCTCAGTGGTCAGGGTGCTCGGTGCTCAGTACTCAGGGTGCTCAGTGCTCAGGGTGCTGGGTGCTCAGTACTCAGGGTGCAGGGTGCTCAGTGCTCAGTACTCAGGGTGCTCAGTGCTCAGGGTGCTGGGTGCTCAGTGCTCGGGGTGCTGGGTACTCAGTGCTCAGTACACAGGGTGCTGGGTGCTCAGTGCTCGGGGTGCTGGGTGCTCAGTGCTCAGGGTGCTGCGTGCTCAGTACTCCGGGTGCTGGGTGCTCAGTGCAAGGGGTGCTGGGTGCTCAGTCATCAGGGTGCTGGGTGCTCAGTACTCAGTGCTCAGGATGCTGGGTGCTCAGTACTCAGGGTGCTGGGTGCTCAGTTGTCAGGGTGGTGGGTGCACAGTGCTCGGGGTGCTCTGTGCTCAGTGCTCGGGGTGCTGGGTGCTCAGTGTTCGGGGTGCTGGGTGCTCAGTGCTTGGGGTACTGGGTGATCAGTACTCAGGTTGCTCGGTGCTCAGTGCTCGGGGTGCTGGGTGCTCAGTGCTCGGGGTGCTGGGTGCTCAGTACTCGGGGTGCTGGGTGCTCAGTGCTCAGGGTGCTGGGTCTCAGTGCTCGGGGTACTGGGTACTCAGTGCTCAGTACACAGGGTGCTGAGTGCTCAGTGCTCGGGGTGCTGGGTGCTCAGTGCTCAGTACTCAGGGTCCTCAGTGCTCAGTACTCAGCGTGCTGGGTGCTCAGTGCTCAGGGTGCTGGGTGCTCAGTACTCAGGGTGCTGTGTGCTTAGTACTCAGGGTGCTCGGTCCTCAGTGCTCAGGGTGCTGGGTGCTCAGTACTCAGGGTGCTGAGTGCTCAGTGCTCAGGGTGCTCAGTGCTCAGCACGCGGTGCTTGGATGCTGAGTGCTCGGGGTGCTCTGTGCTCAGTGCTCGGGGTGCTCAGTGCTCGGGGTGCTGGGTGCTCAGTGCTCAGTACTCAGGGTGCTGGGTGCTCAGTGCTCGGGGTGCTGGATGCTCAGTACTCAGGCTGCTGGGTGCTCAGTGCTCAGGGTGCTGGGTGCTCAGTACTCAGGGTGCTGGGTGCTCAGTGCTCAGGGTGCTGGGTGCTCAGTACTCAGGGGGCTGGGTCCTCAGTGCTCAGGGTGCTGGGTGCTCAGTGCTCGGGGTGCTCAGTACTCAGGGTGCTGTGTGTTCAGTGCTCAGGGTACTGGGTGCTCAGTACTCAGGGTGCTCGGTGCTTAGTACTCAGGGTGCTGGGTGCTCAGTACTCCGGGTGCTGGGTGCTCAGTGCTCGGGGTGCTCGGTGCTCAGTGCTCAGGGTGCTGGGTGCTCAGTACCCAGGGTGCTCATTGCTCAGGGTGCTGGGTGCTCAGTACTCAGGGTGCTGGGTGCCCAGTACTCAGGGTGCTCAGTGCTCAGTACTCAGGGTGCTGGCGGCTCAGTACTCGGGGTGCTGGGTGCTCAGTACTCAGGGTGCTGGGTGCTCAGTACTCAGGGTGCTGGGTGCTCAGTACTCGGGTGCTAGGTTCTCAGTACTCGGGTGCTGGGTGCTCAGTGCACAGGGTGCTGGGTTCTCAGTGCTCATGGTGCTCGGTGCTTAGTACTCAGGGTGCTCGGTGCTCAGGGTCCTGGGTGCTCAGTGCTCGCGTTGCTGGGTGCTCAGTGCTCGGGGTGCTGGCTGCTCAGTGCTCAGGGTGCTGGGTGCTCAGTACTCAGGGTGCTCGGTGCTCAGTACTCAGGGTGCTGGGTGCTCAGTGCTCAGGGTGCTGGGTGCTCAGTACTCAGGGTGCTGGGTGCTCGGTGCTCAGTACGATGGGTGCTCAGTACTCAGGGTGCTGGGTGCTCAGTACTCAGTGTGCTCGGTGCTCAGTACTCAGGGTGCTGGGTGCTCAGTGCTCGGGGTGCTGGGTGCTCATTAATCAGGGTGCTGGGTGCTCAGTACTCAGGGTGCTCAGTGCTTGGGGTGCTGGGTGCTCAGTACACAGGGTGCTCAGTGCTTGGGGTGCTGGGTGCTCAGTACTCAGGGTGCTGGGTGCTCAGTGCTCAGGGTGCTGGGTGCTCAGTACTCAGGGTGCTGGGTGCTCAATAATCAGGGTGCTGGGTGCTCAGTGCTCGGGGTGCTGGGTGCTCAGTGCTCGGGGTGCTGGGTGCTCAGTGGTCGGGGTGCTGGTTGCTCAGTGCTCGGGGTGCTGGGTGCTCAGTGCTCGGGGTGCTGGGTGCTCAGTGTTCTGGTTGCTGGGTGCTCAGTGCTCGGGGTGCTCGGTGCTCAGTGCTCGGGGTGCTGGGTGCTCAGTACTCGGGGTGCTCGGTGCTCAGTACTCAGTGTGCTGGGTGCTCAGTACTCAGGGTGCTCAGTGCTCAGTACTCAGGGTGCTAAGTGCTCAGTACTCAGGGAGCTCAGTGCTCAGGGTGCTGGGTGGTCAGTGCTCGGGGTGCTTCGTGCTCAGTCCTCAGGGTGCTGGGTGCTCAGTGCTCAGGGTGCTCGGTGCTCAATGATCAGGGTGCTGGGTACTCAGTACTCAGGGTGCTGGGTGCTCAGTGCTCAGTACTCAGCGTGCTGGGTGCTCAGTGCTCAGAGTGTTGGGTGCTCAGTACTCAGGGTGCTGGGTGCTCAGTGCTCAGTGCTCAGGGTGCTCAGTGCTCAGGGTGCTGGGTGCTCAGTGCTCAGTGCTCAGGGTGCTGGGTGCTCAGTGCTCAGTGCTCAGGGTGCTGGGTGTTCAGTACTCAGGGTGCTGGGTGCTCAGTACTCAGTGTGCTGGGTGCTCAGTGCTCAGGCTGCTGGGTGCTCAGTGCTCAGGGTGCTGGGTGCCCAGGGCTCAGTGCTCAGGGTGCTGGGTGCTCAGTGCTCAGTGCTCAGGGTGCTGGGTGTTCAGTACTCAGGGTGCTGGGTGCTCAGTGCTCAGGGTGCTGGGTCCTCAGTGCTCAGTGCTCTGGGGGCTGGGTGCTCAGTGCTCAGTACTCAGGGTGCTGGGTGCTCAGTACTCAGGGTGCTGGAGGCTCAGTGCTCGGGGTGCTGGGTGCTCAGTACTCAGGGTGCTGCGTGCTCAGTACTGCGGCTGCTGGGTGCTCAGTGCAAGGGGTGCTGGGTGCTCAGTGCTCAGGGTGCTGGGTGCTCAGTGCTCGGGGTGCTCAGTACTCAGTGCTCAGGACGCTGAGTGCTCAGTACTCAGGGTGCTGGGTGCTCAGTGCTCAGGGTGCTGGGTGCACAGTGCTCGGTGTGCTCGGTGATCAGTGCTCGGGGTGCTGGGTGCTCAGTGCTCGGGGTGCTGTGTGCTCAGTTCTCTGGGTGCTCAGTGCTCAGTATTCAGGTTGCTGGGTGCTCAGTCCTCAGGGTGCTGGGTGCTCAGTACTCAGGGTGCTAAGTACTCAGGGTGCTGGGTGCTCAGTGCTCGGGGTGCTGGGTGCTCAGTACTCAGGGTGCTGGGTGCTCAGTGTTCAGGGTGCTGGGTGCTCAGTGCTCGGGGTGCTGGGTGCTCATTCTCAGGGTGCTGGGTGCTCAGTGCTCGGGGTGCTGGGTGCTCAGTACTCAGGGTGCTGTGTGCTCAGTGCTCAGGGTGCTGGGTGCTCAGTGCTCAGGGTGCTGGGTGCTCAGTACTCAGGGTGCTGGGTGCTCAGTGCTCGGGGTGCTCGGTGCTCAGTACGCTGGGTGCTCAGTACTCAGGGTGCTGGGTGCTCAGTACTCAGGGTGCTGTGTGCTCAGTACTCAGGGTGCTGGGTGCTTAGTACTCAGGTTGCTGGGTGCTTAGTACTCAGGGTGCTCAGTGCTCGGGGTGCTGGGTGCTCAGTGCTCGCGGTGCTGGGTGCTCAGTGCTCGGGGTGCTGGGTGCTCAGTACTCGGGGTGCTCGGTGCTCAGTACTCAGGGTGCTTGGTGCTCAATGCTCAGGGTGCTGGGTGCTCAGTACTCAGGGTGCTGGCTGCTCAGTACTCAGGGTGCTCGGTGCTCAGTACTCAGGGTGCTGCGTGCTCGGTGCTCAGTACGCTAGGTGCTCAGTACTCAGGGTGCTGGCTGCTCAGTAATCAGGGTGCTGGGTGCTCAGTGCTCGGGGTGCTGGGTGCTCAGTACTCAGTGTGCTGGGTGCTCAGTACTCAGGGTGCTCAGTGCTTGGGGTGCTGGTTGCTCAGTACTCAGGGTGCTCAGTGCTTGGTGTGTTGGATGCTCAGTACTCAGGGTGCTGGGTGCTCAGTGCTCAGGGTGCTGGGTGCTCAGTACTCAGGGTGCTGTGTGCTCAGTGCTCGGGGTGCTGGGTGCTCAGTGCTCAGTACTCAGGGTGCTGGGTGCTCAGTGCTCAAGGTGCTGGGTGCTCAGTACTCAGGGTACTGGGTGCTCCGTGCACGGGGTGCTGGGTGCTCAGTACGCAGGGTGCTGGGTGCTTAGTACTCAGGGTGCTGGGTGCTCAGTGCTCGGGGTGCTGGGTGCTCAGTGCTCGGGGTGCTCGGTGCTCAGTGCTCGGGGTGCTTGGTGCTCAGTAATCAGGGTGCTGGGTGCTCAGTACTCGTTGTGCTGGGTGCTCAGTGCTCAGGGTGCTGGGTGCTCAGTACTCAGGGTGCTCGGTACTCAGTACTCACGGTGCTCAGTGCTCAGTACTCAGGGTGCTCAGTGCTCAGGGTGCTGGGTGCTCAGTGCTTAGAGTTCTGGGTGCTCAGTACTCAGGGTGCTCGGTGCTCAGTACTCAGGGTGCTGGGTGCTCAGTGCTCAGGGTGCTCAGTGCTCAGTACTCAGCGTGCAGGGTGCTCAGTGGTCAGGGTGCTCGGTGCTCAGTACTCAGGGTGCTCAGTGCTCAGGGTGCTGGGTGCTCAGTACTCAGGGTGCAGGGTGCTCAGTGCTCAGTACTCAGGGTGCTCAGTGCTCAGGGTGCTGGGTGCTCAGTGCTCGGGGTGCTGGGTACTCAGTGCTCAGTACACAGGGTGCTGGGTGCTCAGTGCTCGGGGTGCTGGGTGCTCAGTGCTCAGGGTGCTGCGTGCTCAGTACTCCGGGTGCTGGGTGCTCAGTGCAAGGGGTGCTGGGTGCTCAGTCATCAGGGTGCTGGGTGCTCAGTACTCAGTGCTCAGGATGCTGGGTGCTCAGTACTCAGGGTGCTGGGTGGTCAGTGCTCGGGGTGCTCAGTACTCAGTGCTCAGGATGCTGGGTGCTCAGTACTCAGGGTGCTGGGTGCTCAGTTGTCAGGGTGGTGGGTGCACAGTGCTCGGGGTGCTCTGTGCTCAGTGCTCGGGGTGCTGGGTGCTCAGTGTTCGGGGTGCTGGGTGCTCAGTGCTTGGGGTACTGGGTGATCAGTACTCAGGTTGCTCGGTGCTCAGTGCTCAGGGTGCTGGGTGCTCAGTGCTCGGGGTGCTGGGTGCTCAGTACTCGGGGTGCTGGGTGCTCAGTGCTCAGGGTGCTGGGTCTCAGTGCTCGGGGTACTGGGTACTCAGTGCTCAGTACACAGGGTGCTGAGTGCTCAGTGCTCGGGGTGCTGGGTGCTCAGTGCTCAATACTCAGGGTCCTCAGTGCTCAGTACTCAGCGTGCTGGGTGCTCAGTGCTCAGGGTGCTGGGTGCTCAGTACTCAGGGTGCTGTGTGCTTAGTACTCAGGGTGCTCGGTCCTCAGTGCTCAGGGTGCTGGGTGCTCAGTACTCAGGGTGCTGAGTGCTCAGTGCTCAGGGTGCTCAGTGCTCAGCACGCGGTGCTTGGATGCTGAGTGCTCGGGGTGCTCTGTGCTCAGTGCTCGGGGTGCTCAGTGCTCGGGGTGCTGGGTGCTCAGTGCTCAGTACTCAGGGTGCTGGGTGCTCAGTGCTCGGGGTGCTGGATGCTCAGTACTCAGGCTGCTGGGTGCTCAGTGCTCAGGGTGCTGGGTGCTCAGTACTCAGGGTGCTGGGTGCTCAGTGCTCAGGGTGCTGGGTGCTCAGTACTCAGGGGGCTGGGTCCTCAGTGCTCAGGGTGCTGGGTGCTCAGTGCTCGGGGTGCTCAGTACTCAGGGTGCTGTGTGTTCAGTGCTCAGGGTACTGGGTGCTCAGTACTCAGGGTGCTCGGTGCTTAGTACTCAGGGTGCTGGGTGCTCAGTACTCCGGGTGCTGGGTGCTCAGTGCTCGGGGTGCTCGGTGCTCAGTGCTCAGGGTGCTGGGTGCTCAGTACTCAGGGTGCTCATTGCTCAGGGTGCTGGGTGCTCAGTACTCAGGGTGCTGGGTGCCCAGTACTCAGGGTGCTCAGTGCTCAGTACTCAGGGTGCTGGCGGCTCAGTACTCGGGGTGCTGGGTGCTCAGTACTCAGGGTGCTGGGTGCTCAGTACTCAGGGTGCTGGGTGCTCAGTACTCGGGTGCTAGGTTCTCAGTACTCGGGTGCTGGGTGCTCAGTGCACAGGGTGCTGGGTTCTCAGTGCTCATGGTGCTCGGTGCTTAGTACTCAGGGTGCTCGGTGCTCAGGGTCCTGGGTGCTCAGTGCTCGCGGTGCTGGGTGCTCAGTGCTCGGGGTGCTGGCTGCTCAGTGCTCAGGGTGCTGGGTGCTCAGTACTCAGGGTGCTCGGTGCTCAGTACTCAGGGTGCTGGGTGCTCAGTGCTCAGGGTGCTGGGTGCTCAGTACTCAGGGTGCTGGGTGCTCGGTGCTCAGTACGATGGGTGCTCAGTACTCAGGGTGCTGGGTGCTCAGTACTCAGTGTGCTCGGTGCTCAGTACTCAGGGTGCTGGGTGCTCAGTGCTCGGGGTGCTGGGTGCTCATTAATCAGGGTGCTGGGTGCTCAGTACTCAGGGTGCTCAGTGCTTGGGGTGCTGGGTGCTCAGTACACAGGGTGCTCAGTGCTTGGGGTGCTGGGTGCTCAGTACTCAGGGTGCTGGGTGCTCAGTGCTCAGGGTGCTGGGTGCTCAGTACTCAGGGTGCTGGGTGCTCAATAATCAGGGTGCTGGGTGCTCAGTGCTCGGGGTGCTGGGTGCTCAGTGCTCGGGGTGCTGGGTGCTCAGTGGTCGGGGTGCTGGTTGCTCAGTGCTCGGGGTGCTGGGTGCTCAGTGCTCGGGGTGCTGGGTGCTCAGTGTTCTGGTTGCTGGGTGCTCAGTGCTCGGGGTGCTCGGTGCTCAGTGCTCGGGGTGCTGGGTGCTCAGTACTCGGGGTGCTCGGTGCTCAGTACTCAGTGTGCTGGGTGCTCAGTACTCAGGGTGCTCAGTGCTCAGTACTCAGGGTGCTCAGTGCTCAGTACTCAGGGAGCTCAGTGCTCAGGGTGCTGGGTGGTCAGTGCTCGGGGTGCTTCGTGCTCAGTCCTCAGGGTGCTGGGTGCTCAGTGCTCAGGGTGCTCGGTGCTCAATGATCAGGGTGCTGGGTACTCAGTACTCAGGGTGCTGGGTGCTCAGTGCTCAGTACTCAGCGTGCTGGGTGCTCAGTGCTCAGAGTGTTGGGTGCTCAGTACTCAGGGTGCTGGGTGCTCAGTGCTCAGTGCTCAGGGTGCTCAGTGCTCAGGGTGCTGGGTGCTCAGTGCTCAGTGCTCAGGGTGCTGGGTGCTCAGTGCTCAGTGCTCAGGGTGCTGGGTGTTCAGTACTCAGGGTGCTGGGTGCTCAGTACTCAGTGTGCTGGGTGCTCAGTGCTCAGGCTGCTGGGTGCTCAGTGCTCAGGGTGCTGGGTGCCCAGGGCTCAGTGCTCAGGGTGCTGGGTGCTCAGTGCTCAGTGCTCAGGGTGCTGGGTGTTCAGTACTCAGGGTGCTGGGTGCTCAGTGCTCAGGGTGCTGGGTCCTCAGTGCTCAGTGCTCTGGGGGCTGGGTGCTCAGTGCTCAGTACTCAGGGTGCTGGGTGCTCAGTACTCAGGGTGCTGGAGGCTCAGTGCTCGGGGTGCTGGGTGCTCAGTACTCAGGGTGCTGCGTGCTCAGTACTGCGGCTGCTGGGTGCTCAGTGCAAGGGGTGCTGGGTGCTCAGTGCTCAGGGTGCTGGGTGCTCAGTGCTCGGGGTGCTCAGTACTCAGTGCTCAGGACGCTGAGTGCTCAGTACTCAGGGTGCTGGGTGCTCAGTGCTCAGGGTGCTGGGTGCACAGTGCTCGGTGTGCTCGGTGATCAGTGCTCGGGGTGCTGGGTGCTCAGTGCTCGGGGTGCTGTGTGCTCAGTTCTCTGGGTGCTCAGTGCTCAGTATTCAGGTTGCTGGGTGCTCAGTCCTCAGGGTGCTGGGTGCTCAGTACTCAGGGTGCTAAGTACTCAGGGTGCTGGGTGCTCAGTGCTCGGGGTGCTGGGTGCTCAGTACTCAGGGTGCTGGGTGCTCAGTGTTCAGGGTGCTGGGTGCTCAGTGCTCGGGGTGCTGGGTGCTCATTCCCCGGGTGCTGGGTGCTCAGTGCTCGGGGTGCTGGGTGCTCAGTACTCAGGGTGCTGTGTACTCAGTGCTCAGGGTGCTGGGTGCTCAGTGCTCAGGGTGCTGGGTGCTCAGTACTCAGGGTGCTGGGTGCTCAGTGCTCGGGGTGCTCGGTGCTCAGTACGCTGGGTGCTCAGTACTCAGGGTGCTGGGTGCTCAGTACTCAGGGTGCTGTGTGCTCAGTACTCAGGGTGCTGGGTGCTTAGTACTCAGGTTGCTGGGTGCTTAGTACTCAGGGTGCTGGCTGCTCAGTGCTCAGGGTGCTCGGTGCTCAGTGCTCGGGGTGCTGGGTGCTCAGTACTCAGGGTGGTCAGTGCTCAGTGCTCTGGGTGCTGGGTGCTCTGTGCTCGGGGTGCTGGGTGCTCATTGCTCAGGGTGCTGGGTGCTCAGTACTCAGGGTGCTCAGTGCTCAGTGCTCGGGGTGCTGGGTGCTCAGTGCTCGGGGTGCTGGGTGCTCAGTGCTCAGGGTGCTGGGTGCTCAGTGCTCAGGGTTCTGGGTGCTCAGTGCTCGGGGCGCTGGGTACTCAGTGCTCGGGGTGCTCGGAGCTCAGTACTCAGTGTGCTGGTTGCTCAGTGCTCAGGGTGCTGGGTGCTCAGTGCTCGGGGTGCTCGGTGCTCAGTACTCAGGGTGCTTCGTGCTCAGTACTCAGGGTGCTGGGTGCTCAGTGCTCAGAGTGCTGGGTGCTCAGTGCTTGGCTTGCTGGGTGCTCAGTGCTCAGTACTCAGGGTGCTGGGTGCTCAGTGCTCTTGGTGCTGGGTGCACAGTGCTCAGTACTCAGGGTGCTGGGTGCTCAGTGCTCAGGGTGCTGGGTGCTCAGTGCTCAGGGTGCTATGTGCTCAGTGCTCAGGGTGCTGGGTGCTCAGTGCTCAGGGTGCTGGGTACTCAGTGCTCGGGGTGCTGGGTGCTCAGTACTCAGTGTGCTCTGTGCTCAGTACTCATTGTGCTCAGTGCTCAGTACTCAGGGTGCTCAGTGCTCAGTACTCAGGGTGCTCAGTGCTCAGGGTGCTGGGTGCTCAGTGCTCGGGGTGCTGGGTGCTCAGTCCTCAGGGTGCTGGGTGCTCAGTGCTCAGGGTGCTCGGTGCTCAGTGCTCAGGGTGCTGGGTGCTCAGTACTCAGGGTGCTGGGTGCTCAGTGCTCGGGGTTCTGGGTGCTCAGTACTCAGGGTGCTGGGTGCTCAGTGCTCAGGGTGCTGGGTGCTCAGTGCTCAGGGTGCTCGGTGCTTAGTACTCAGGGTGCTGGGTGCTCAGTACTCAGGGTGCTGGGTGCTCAGTGCTCAGGGTGCTGGGTGCTCAGTGCTCAGGGTGCTGGGTGCTCAGTACTCAGGGTGCTGGGTGCTCAGTTCTCGGGGTGCTGGGTGCTCAGTACTCAGGGAGCTGGGTGCTCAGTACTCAGGGTGCTGGGTGCTCAGTACTCGGGTGCTGGGTGCTCAGTGCTCAGGGTGCTGGGTGCTCAGTGCTTGGGGTGCTGGGTGCTCAGTGCACAGTACTCAGGGTGCTGGGGGCTCAGTGCTCGGGGTGCTGGGTGCTCAGTGCTCAGTACTCAGGGTGCTGGGTGCTCAGTGCTCAGTGTGCTGGGTGCTCAGTGCTCAGGGTGCTGGGTGCTCAGTGCTCAGGGTGCTGGGTGCTCAGTACTCTGGGTGCTGGGTGCTCATTGCTCGGGGTGCTCGGTGCTCAGTGCTCAGGGTGCTGGGTGCTCAGTACTCAGGGTGCTGGGTGCTCGGTGCTCAGTACGATGGGTGCTCAGTACTCAGGGTGCTGGGTGCTCAGTACTCAGTGTGCTCGGTGCTCAGTACTCAGGGTGCTGGGTGCTCAGTGCTCGGGGTGCTGGGTGCTCATTAATCAGGGTGCTGGGTGCTCAGTACTCAGGGTGCTCAGTGCTTGGGGTGCTGGGTGCTCAGTACACAGGGTGCTCAGTGCTTGGGGTGCTGGGTGCTCAGTACTCAGGGTGCTGGGTGCTCAGTGCTCAGGGTGCTGGGTGCTCAGTACTCAGGGTGCTGGGTGCTCAATAATCAGGGTGCTGGGTGCTCAGTGCTCGGGGTGCTGGGTGCTCAGTGCTCGGGGTGCTGGGTGCTCAGTGGTCGGGGTGCTGGTTGCTCAGTGCTCGGGGTGCTGGGTGCTCAGTGCTCGGGGTGCTGGGTGCTCAGTGTTCTGGTTGCTGGGTGCTCAGTGCTCGGGGTGCTCGGTGCTCAGTGCTCGGGGTGCTGGGTGCTCAGTACTCGGGGTGCTCGGTGCTCAGTACTCAGTGTGCTGGGTGCTCAGTACTCAGGGTGCTCAGTGCTCAGTACTCAGGGTGCTCAGTGCTCAGTACTCAGGGAGCTCAGTGCTCAGGGTGCTGGGTGGTCAGTGCTCGGGGTGCTTCGTGCTCAGTCCTCAGGGTGCTGGGTGCTCAGTGCTCAGGGTGCTCGGTGCTCAATGATCAGGGTGCTGGGTACTCAGTACTCAGGGTGCTGGGTGCTCAGTGCTCAGTACTCAGCGTGCTGGGTGCTCAGTGCTCAGAGTGTTGGGTGCTCAGTACTCAGGGTGCTGGGTGCTCAGTGCTCAGTGCTCAGGGTGCTCAGTGCTCAGGGTGCTGGGTGCTCAGTGCTCAGTGCTCAGGGTGCTGGGTGCTCAGTGCTCAGTGCTCAGGGTGCTGGGTGTTCAGTACTCAGGGTGCTGGGTGCTCAGTACTCAGTGTGCTGGGTGCTCAGTGCTCAGGCTGCTGGGTGCTCAGTGCTCAGGGTGCTGGGTGCCCAGGGCTCAGTGCTCAGGGTGCTGGGTGCTCAGTGCTCAGTGCTCAGGGTGCTGGGTGTTCAGTACTCAGGGTGCTGGGTGCTCAGTGCTCAGGGTGCTGGGTCCTCAGTGCTCAGTGCTCTGGGGGCTGGGTGCTCAGTGCTCAGTACTCAGGGTGCTGGGTGCTCAGTACTCAGGGTGCTGGAGGCTCAGTGCTCGGGGTGCTGGGTGCTCAGTACTCAGGGTGCTGCGTGCTCAGTACTGCGGCTGCTGGGTGCTCAGTGCAAGGGGTGCTGGGTGCTCAGTGCTCAGGGTGCTGGGTGCTCAGTGCTCGGGGTGCTCAGTACTCAGTGCTCAGGACGCTGAGTGCTCAGTACTCAGGGTGCTGGGTGCTCAGTGCTCAGGGTGCTGGGTGCACAGTGCTCGGTGTGCTCGGTGATCAGTGCTCGGGGTGCTGGGTGCTCAGTGCTCGGGGTGCTGTGTGCTCAGTTCTCTGGGTGCTCAGTGCTCAGTATTCAGGTTGCTGGGTGCTCAGTCCTCAGGGTGCTGGGTGCTCAGTACTCAGGGTGCTAAGTACTCAGGGTGCTGGGTGCTCAGTGCTCGGGGTGCTGGGTGCTCAGTACTCAGGGTGCTGGGTGCTCAGTGTTCAGGGTGCTGGGTGCTCAGTGCTCGGGGTGCTGGGTGCTCATTCCCCGGGTGCTGGGTGCTCAGTGCTCGGGGTGCTGGGTGCTCAGTACTCAGGGTGCTGTGTACTCAGTGCTCAGGGTGCTGGGTGCTCAGTGCTCAGGGTGCTGGGTGCTCAGTACTCAGGGTGCTGGGTGCTCAGTGCTCGGGGTGCTCGGTGCTCAGTACGCTGGGTGCTCAGTACTCAGGGTGCTGGGTGCTCAGTACTCAGGGTGCTGTGTGCTCAGTACTCAGGGTGCTGGGTGCTTAGTACTCAGGTTGCTGGGTGCTTAGTACTCAGGGTGCTGGCTGCTCAGTGCTCAGGGTGCTCGGTGCTCAGTGCTCGGGGTGCTGGGTGCTCAGTAATCAGGGTGGTCAGTGCTCAGTGCTCTGGGTGCTGGGTGCTCTGTGCTCGGGGTGCTGGGTGCTCATTGCTCAGGGTGCTGGGTGCTCAGTACTCAGGGTGCTCAGTGCTCAGTGCTCGGGGTGCTGGGTGCTCAGTGCTCGGGGTGCTGGGTGCTCAGTGCTCAGGGTGCTGGGTGCTCAGTGCTCAGGGTTCTGGGTGCTCAGTGCTCGGGGCGCTGGGTACTCAGTGCTCGGGGTGCTCGGAGCTCAGTACTCAGTGTGCTGGTTGCTCAGTGCTCAGGGTGCTGGGTGCTCAGTGCTCGGGGTGCTCGGTGCTCAGTACTCAGGGTGCTTCGTGCTCAGTACTCAGGGTGCTGGGTGCTCAGTGCTCAGAGTGCTGGGTGCTCAGTGCTTGGCTTGCTGGGTGCTCAGTGCTCAGTACTCAGGGTGCTGGGTGCTCAGTGCTCTTGGTGCTGGGTGCACAGTGCTCAGTACTCAGGGTGCTGGGTGCTCAGTGCTCAGGGTGCTGGGTGCTCAGTGCTCAGGGTGCTATGTGCTCAGTGCTCAGGGTGCTGGGTGCTCAGTGCTCAGGGTGCTGGGTACTCAGTGCTCGGGGTGCTGGGTGCTCAGTACTCAGTGTGCTCTGTGCTCAGTACTCATTGTGCTCAGTGCTCAGTACTCAGGGTGCTCAGTGCTCAGTACTCAGGGTGCTCAGTGCTCAGGGTGCTGGGTGCTCAGTGCTCGGGGTGCTGGGTGCTCAGTCCTCAGGGTGCTGGGTGCTCAGTGCTCAGGGTGCTCGGTGCTCAGTGCTCAGGGTGCTGGGTGCTCAGTACTCAGGGTGCTGGGTGCTCAGTGCTCGGGGTTCTGGGTGCTCAGTACTCAGGGTGCTGGGTGCTCAGTGCTCAGGGTGCTGGGTGCTCAGTGCTCAGGGTGCTCGGTGCTTAGTACTCAGGGTGCTGGGTGCTCAGTACTCAGGGTGCTGGGTGCTCAGTGCTCAGGGTGCTGGGTGCTCAGTGCTCAGGGTGCTGGGTGCTCAGTACTCAGGGTGCTGGGTGCTCAGTTCTCGGGGTGCTGGGTGCTCAGTACTCAGGGAGCTGGGTGCTCAGTACTCAGGGTGCTGGGTGCTCAGTACTCGGGTGCTGGGTGCTCAGTGCTCAGGGTGCTGGGTGCTCAGTGCTTGGGGTGCTGGGTGCTCAGTGCACAGTACTCAGGGTGCTGGGGGCTCAGTGCTCGGGGTGCTGGGTGCTCAGTGCTCAGTACTCAGGGTGCTGGGTGCTCAGTGCTCAGTGTGCTGGGTGCTCAGTGCTCAGGGTGCTGGGTGCTCAGTGCTCAGGGTGCTGGGTGCTCAGTACTCTGGGTGCTGGGTGCTCATTGCTCGGGGTGCTCGGTGCTCAGTGCTCAGGGTGCTGGGTGCTCAGTACTCAGGGTGCTGGGTGCTCGGTCCTCAGTACGATGGGTGCTCAGTACTCAGGGTGCTGGGTGCTCAGTACTCAGTGTGCTCGGTGCTCAGTACTCAGGGTGCTGGGTGCTCAGTGCTCGGGGTGCTGGGTGCTCATTAATCAGGGTGCTGGGTGCTCAGTACTCAGGGTGCTCAGTGCTTGGGGTGCTGGGTGCTCAGTACACAGGGTGCTCAGTGCTTGGGGTGCTGGGTGCTCAGTACTCAGGGTGCTGGGTGCTCAGTGCTCAGGGTGCTGGGTGCTCAGTACTCAGGGTGCTGGGTGCTCAATAATCAGGGTGCTGGGTGCTCAGTGCTCGGGGTGCTGGGTGCTCAGTGCTCGGGGTGCTGGGTGCTCAGTGGTCGGGGTGCTGGTTGCTCAGTGCTCGGGGTGCTGGGTGCTCAGTGCTCGGGGTGCTGGGTGCTCAGTGTTCTGGTTGCTGGGTGCTCAGTGCTCGGGGTGCTCGGTGCTCAGTGCTCGGGGTGCTGGGTGCTCAGTACTCGGGGTGCTCGGTGCTCAGTACTCAGTGTGCTGGGTGCTCAGTACTCAGGGTGCTCAGTGCTCAGTACTCAGGGTGCTCAGTGCTCAGTACTCAGGGAGCTCAGTGCTCAGGGTGCTGGGTGGTCAGTGCTCGGGGTGCTTCGTGCTCAGTCCTCAGGGTGCTGGGTGCTCAGTGCTCAGGGTGCTCGGTGCTCAATGATCAGGGTGCTGGGTACTCAGTACTCAGGGTGCTGGGTGCTCAGTGCTCAGTACTCAGCGTGCTGGGTGCTCAGTGCTCAGAGTGTTGGGTGCTCAGTACTCAGGGTGCTGGGTGCTCAGTGCTCAGTGCTCAGGGTGCTCAGTGCTCAGGGTGCTGGGTGCTCAGTGCTCAGTGCTCAGGGTGCTGGGTGCTCAGTGCTCAGTGCTCAGGGTGCTGGGTGTTCAGTACTCAGGGTGCTGGGTGCTCAGTACTCAGTGTGCTGGGTGCTCAGTGCTCAGGCTGCTGGTTGCTCAGTGCTCAGGGTGCTGGGTGCCCAGGGCTCAGTGCTCAGGGTGCTGGGTGCTCAGTGCTCAGTGCTCAGGGTGCTGGGTGTTCAGTACTCAGGGTGCTGGGTGCTCAGTGCTCAGGGTGCTGGGTCCTCAGTGCTCAGTGCTCTGGGGGCTGGGTGCTCAGTGCTCAGTACTCAGGGTGCTGGGTGCTCAGTACTCAGGGTGCTGGAGGCTCAGTGCTCGGGGTGCTGGGTGCTCAGTACTCAGGGTGCTGCGTGCTCAGTACTGCGGCTGCTGGGTGCTCAGTGCAAGGGGTGCTGGGTGCTCAGTGCTCAGGGTGCTGGGTGCTCAGTGCTCGGGGTGCTCAGTACTCAGTGCTCAGGACGCTGAGTGCTCAGTACTCAGGGTGCTGGGTGCTCAGTGCTCAGGGTGCTGGGTGCACAGTGCTCGGTGTGCTCGGTGATCAGTGCTCGGGGTGCTGGGTGCTCAGTGCTCGGGGTGCTGTGTGCTCAGTTCTCTGGGTGCTCAGTGCTCAGTATTCAGGTTGCTGGGTGCTCAGTCCTCAGGGTGCTGGGTGCTCAGTACTCAGGGTGCTAAGTACTCAGGGTGCTGGGTGCTCAGTGCTCGGGGTGCTGGGTGCTCAGTACTCAGGGTGCTGGGTGCTCAGTGTTCAGGGTGCTGGGTGCTCAGTGCTCGGGGTGCTGGGTGCTCATTCTCAGGGTGCTGGGTGCTCAGTGCTCGGGGTGCTGGGTGCTCAGTACTCAGGGTGCTGTGTACTCAGTGCTCAGGGTGCTGGGTGCTCAGTGCTCAGGGTGCTGGGTGCTCAGTACTCAGGGTGCTGGGTGCTCAGTGCTCGGGGTGCTCGGTGCTCAGTACGCTGGGTGCTCAGTACTCAGGGTGCTGGGTGCTCAGTACTCAGGGTGCTGTGTGCTCAGTACTCAGGGTGCTGGGTGCTTAGTACTCAGGTTGCTGGGTGCTTAGTACTCAGGGTGCTGGCTGCTCAGTGCTCAGGGTGCTCGGTGCTCAGTGCTCGGGGTGCTGGGTGCTCAGTACTCAGGGTGGTCAGTGCTCAGTGCTCTGGGTGCTGGGTGCTCTGTGCTCGGGGTGCTGGGTGCTCATTGCTCAGGGTGCTGGGTGCTCAGTACTCAGGGTGCTCAGTGCTCAGTGCTCGGGGTGCTGGGTGCTCAGTGCTCGGGGTGCTGGGTGCTCAGTGCTCAGGGTGCTGGGTGCTCAGTGCTCAGGGTTCTGGGTGCTCAGTGCTCGGGGCGCTGGGTACTCAGTGCTCGGGGTGCTCGGAGCTCAGTACTCAGTGTGCTGGTTGCTCAGTGCTCAGGGTGCTGGGTGCTCAGTGCTCGGGGTGCTCGGTGCTCAGTACTCAGGGTGCTTCGTGCTCAGTACTCAGGGTGCTGGGTGCTCAGTGCTCAGAGTGCTGGGTGCTCAGTGCTTGGCTTGCTGGGTGCTCAGTGCTCAGTACTCAGGGTGCTGGGTGCTCAGTGCTCTTGGTGCTGGGTGCACAGTGCTCAGTACTCAGGGTGCTGGGTGCTCAGTGCTCAGGGTGCTGGGTGCTCAGTGCTCAGGGTGCTGGGTGCTCAGTGCTCAGGGTGCTGGGTGCTCAGTGCTCAGGGTGCTGGGTACTCAGTGCTCGGGGTGCTGGGTGCTCAGTACTCAGTGTGCTCTGTGCTCAGTACTCATTGTGCTCAGTGCTCAGTACTCAGGGTGCTCAGTGCTCAGTACTCAGGGTGCTCAGTGCTCAGGGTGCTGGGTGCTCAGTGCTCGGGGTGCTGGGTGCTCAGTCCTCAGGGTGCTGGGTGCTCAGTGCTCAGGGTGCTCGGTGCTCAGTGCTCAGGGTGCTGGGTGCTCAGTACTCAGGGTGCTGGGTGCTCAGTGCTCGGGGTTCTGGGTGCTCAGTACTCAGGGTGCTGGGTGCTCAGTGCTCAGGGTGCTGGGTGCTCAGTGCTCAGGGTGCTCGGTGCTTAGTACTCAGGGTGCTGGGTGCTCAGTACTCAGGGTGCTGGGTGCTCAGTGCTCAGGGTGCTGGGTGCTCAGTGCTCAGGGTGCTGGGTGCTCAGTACTCAGGGTGCTGGGTGCTCAGTTCTCGGGTTGCTGGGTGCTCAGTACTCAGGGAGCTGGGTGCTCAGTACTCAGGGTGCTGGGTGCTCAGTACTCGGGTGCTGGGTGCTCAGTGCTCAGGGTGCTGGGTGCTCAGTGCTTGGGGTGCTGGGTGCTCAGTGCACAGTACTCAGGGTGCTGGGGGCTCAGTGCTCGGGGTGCTGGGTGCTCAGTGCTCAGTACTCAGGGTGCTGGGTGCTCAGTGCTCAGTGTGCTGGGTGCTCAGTGCTCAGGGTGCTGGGTGCTCAGTGCTCAGGGTGCTGGGTGCTCAGTACTCAGGGTGCTCGGTGCTTAGTACTCAGGGTGCTGGGTGCTCAGTACTCCGGGTGCTGGGTGCTCAGTGCTCAGTACTCAGGGTGCTGGGTGCTCAGTACTCAGGGTGCTGGGTGCTCAGTGCTCGGGGTGCTGGGTGCTCAGTGCTCGGGGTGCTCGGTGCTCAGTACTCAGGGTGCTGGGTGCTCAGTGCTCGGGGTGCTCAGTACTCAGGGTGCTGTTTGTTCAGTGCTCAGGGTGCTGGGTGCTCAGTACTCAGGGTGCTCGGTGCTTAGTACTCAGGGTGCTGGGTGCTCAGTACTCCGGGTGTGGGTGCTCAGTGCTCGGGGTGCTCAGTGCTCAGTGCTCAAGGTGCTGGGTGCTCAGTACTCAGGGTGATCATTGCTCAGGGTGCTGGGTGCTCAGTACTCAGGGTGCTGGGTGCTCAGTACTCAGGGTGCTCAGTGCTCAGTACTCAGGGTGCTCAGTGCTCAGTACTAAGGGTGCTCAGTGCTCAGGGTGCTGGGTGCTCAGTGTTCGGTGTGCTCGGTGCTCAGTACTCAGGGTGCTGGGTGCTCAGTGCTCATGGTGCTGGGTGCTCAGTGCTCAGGGTGCTGGTTGCTCAGTGCTCAGGGAGCTGGGTGCTCAGTACTCAGGGTTTTCGGTGCTCAGTACTCCGGGTGCTCAGTGCTCAGTACTCAGGGTGCTGGGTGCTCAGTGCTCAGGGTGCTGGGTGCTCAGTACTCAGGGTGCTGGGTGCTCGGTGCTCAGTACGCTGGGTGCTCAGTACTCAGGTTTCTGGGTACTCAGTACTCAGGGTGCTGGGTGCTCAGTACTCAGGGTGCTCGGTGCTCAGTACTCAGGGTGCTGGGTGCTCATTGCTCAGGGTGCTGGGTGCTCAGTACTCAGGGTGCTGGGTGCTCAGTGCTCGGGGTGCTCGGTGCTCAGTACGCTGGGTGCTCAGTACTCAGGGTGATGGGTGCTCAGTACTCAGGGTGCTGTGCGCTCAGTACTCAGGGTGCTGGGTGCTTAGTACTCAGGGTGCTGGGTGCTTAGTACTCAGGGTGCTGGGTGCTCAGTGCTCCGGGTGCTCGGTGCTCAGTGCTCCGGGTGCTCGGTGCTCAGTACTCAGGGTGCTGGGTGCTCAGTGCTCGGGGTGCTCGGTGCTCAGTACTCAGGGTGCTGGGTGCTCAGTGCTCGGGGTGCTGGGTGCTCAGTACTCAGGGTGCTGGGTGCTCAGTGCTCCGGGTGCTCGGTGCTCAGTGCTCCGGGTGCTCGGTGCTCAGTACTCAGGGTGCTGGGTGCTCAGTGCTCGGGGTGCTCGGTGCTCAGTACTCAGGGTGCTGGGTGCTCAGTGCTCAGGGTGCTGGGTGCTCAGTTCTAGGGGTGCTGGGTGCTCAGTACTCAGGGTGCTGCGTGCTCAGTACTCCGGGTGCTGGGTGCTCAGTGCAAGGGGTGCTGGGTGCTCAGTCATCAGGGTGCTGGGTGCTCAGTACTCAGTGCTCAGGATGCTGGGTGCTCAGTACTCAGGGTGCTGGGTGGTCAGTGCTCGGGGTGCTCAGTACTCAGTGCTCAGGATGCTGGGTGCTCAGTACTCAGGGTGCTGGGTGCTCAGTTGTCAGGGTGCTGGGTGCACAGTGCTCGGGGTGCTCTGTGCTCAGTGCTCGGGGTGCTGGGTGCTCAGTGTTCGGGGTGCTGGGTGCTCAGTGCTTGGGGTGCTGGGTGATCAGTACTCAGGGTGCTCGGTGCTCAGTGCTCGGGTTGCTGGGTGCTCAGTACTCGGGGTGCTGGGTGCTCAGTGCTCAGGGTGCTGGGTCTCAGTGCTCGGGGTACTGGGTACTCAGTGCTCAGTACACAGGGTGCTGAGTGCTCAGTGCTCGGGGTGCTGGGTGCTCAGTGCTCAGTACTCAGGGTGCTCAGTGCTCAGTACTCAGCGTGCTGGGTGCTCAGTGCTCAGGGTGCTGGGTGCTCAGTACTCAGGGTGCTGTGTGCTTAGTACTTAGGGTGCTCGGTCCTCAGTGCTCAGGGTGCTGGGTGCTCAGTACTCAGGGTGCTGAGTGCTCAGTGCTCAGGGTGCTCAGTGCTCAGCACGCGGTGCTTGGATGCTGAGTGCTCGGGGTGCTCTGTGCTCAGTGCTCGGGGTGCTCAGTTCTCGGGGTGCTGGGTGCTCAGTGCTCAGTACTCAGGGTGCTGGGTGCTCAGTGCTCGGGGTGCTGGATGCTCAGTACTCAGGCTGCTGGGTGCTCAGTGCTCAGGGTGCTGGGTGCTCAGTACTCAGGGTGCTGGGTGCTCAGTGCTCAGGGTGCTGGGTGCTCAGTACTCAGGGGGCTGGGTCCTCAGTGCTCAGGGTGCTGGGTGCTCAGTGCTCGGGGTGCTCAGTACTCAGGGTGCTGTGTGTTCAGTGCTCAGGGTACTGGGTGCTCAGTACTCAGGGTGCTCGGTGCTTAGTACTCAGGGTGCTGGGTGCTTAGTACTCCGGGTGCTGGGTGCTCAGTGCTCGGGGTGCTCGGTGCTCAGTGCTCAGGGTGCTGGGTGCTCAGTACTCAGGGTGCTCATTGCTCAGGGTGCTGGGTGCTCAGTACTCAGGGTGCTGGGTGCCCAGTACTCAGGGTGCTCAGTGCTCAGTACTCAGGGTGCTGGCGGCTCAGTACTCGGGGTGCTGGGTGCTCAGTACTCAGGGTGCTGGGTGCTCAGTACTCAGGGTGCTGGGTGCTCAGTACTCGGGTGCTAGGTTCTCAGTACTCGGGTGCTGGGTGCTCAGTGCACAGGGTGCTGGGTTCTCAGTGCTCATGGTGCTCGGTGCTTAATACTCAGGGTGTTCGGTGCTCAGGGTCCTGGGTGCTCAGTGCTCGCGGTGCTGGGTGCTCAGTGCTCGGGGTGCTGGCTGCTCAGTGCTCAGGGTGCTGGGTGCTCAGTACTCAGGGTGCTCGGTGCTCAGTACTCAGGGTGCTGGGTGCTCAGTGCTCAGGGTGCTGGGTGCTCAGTACTCAGGGTGCTGGGTGCTCAGTACTCAGTGTGCTCGGTGCTCAGTACTCAGGGTGCTCAGTGCTCGGGGTGCTGGGTGCTCATTAATCAGGGTGCTGGGTGCTCAGTACTCAGGGTGCTCAGTGCTTGGGGTGCTGGGTGCTCAGTACACAGGGTGCTCAGTGCTTGGGGTGCTGGGTGCTCAGTACTCAGGGTGCTGGGTGCTCAGTGCTCAGGGTGCTGGGTGCTCAGTACTCAGGGTGCTGGGTGCTCAATAATCAGGGTGCTGGGTGCTCAGTGCTCGGGGTGCTGGGTGCTCAGTGCTCGGGGTGCTGGGTGCTCAGTGGTCGGGGTGCTGGTTGCTCAGTGCTCGGCGTGCTGGGTGCTCAGTGCTCGGGGTGCTGGGTGCTCAGTGTTCTGGTTGCTGGGTGCTCAGTGCTCGGGGTGCTCGGTGCTCAGTGCTCGGGGTGCTGGGTGTTCAGTACTCGGGGTGCTCGGTGCTCAGTACTCAGTGTGCTGGGTGCTCAGTACTCAGGGTGCTCAGTGCTCAGTACTCAGGGTGCTCAGTGCTCAGTACTCAGGGAGCTCAGTGCTCAGGGTGCTGGGTGGTCAGTGCTCGGGGTGCTTCGTGCTCAGTCCTCAGGGTGCTGGGTGCTCAGTGCTCAGGGTGCTCGGTGCTCAATGATCAGGGTGCTGGGTAGTCAGTACTCAGGGTGCTGGGTGCTCAGTGCTCAGTACTCAGCGTGCTGGGTGCTCAGTGCTCAGAGTGTTGGGTGCTCAGTACTCAGGGTGCTGGGTGCTCAGTGCTCAGTGCTCAGGGTGCTCAGTGCTCAGGGTGCTGGGTGCTCAGTGCTCAGTGCTCAGGGTGCTGGGTGCTCAGTGCTCAGTGCTCAGGGTGCTGGGTGTTCAGTACTCAGGGTGCTGGGTGCTCAGTACTCAGTGTGCTGGGTGCTCAGTGCTCAGGCTGCTGGGTGCTCAGTGCTCAGGGTGCTGGGTGCCCAGTGCTCAGTGCTCAGGGTGCTGGGTGCTCAGTGCTCAGTGCTCAGGGTGCTGGGTGTTCAGTACTCAGGGTGCTGGGTGCTCAGTGCTCAGGGTGCTGGGTCCTCAGTGCTCAGTGCTCTGGGGGCTGGGTGCTCAGTGCTCAGTACTCAGGGTGCTGGGTGCTCAGTACTCAGGGTGCTGGAGGCTCAGTGCTCGGGGTGCTGGGTGCTCAGTACTCAGGGTGCTGCGTGCTCAGTACTCCGGCTGCTGGGTGCTCAGTGCAAGGGGTGCTGGGTGCTCAGTTCTCTGGGTGCTCAGTGCTCAGTACTCAGGTTGCTGGGTGCTCAGTACTCAGGGTGCTGGGTGCTCAGTACTCAGGGTGCTGGGTGCTCAGTGCTCGGGGTGCTCAGTACTCAGTGCTCAGGACGCTGAGTGCTCAGTACTCAGGGTGCTGGGTGCTCAGTGCTCGGGGTGCTGGGTGCTCAGTTCTCTGGGTGCTCAGTGCTCAGTACTCAGGTTGCTGGGTGCTCAGTACTCAGGGTGCTGGGTGCTCAGTACTCAGGGAGCTCAGTGCTCGGGGTGCTGGGTGCTCAGTACTCAGGGTGCTGGGTGCTCAGTACTCAGGGTGCTAAGTACTCAGGGTGCTGGGTGCTCAGTGCTCGGGGTGCTGGGTGCTCAGTACTCAGGGTGCTGGGTGCTCAGTGTTCAGGGTGCTGGGTGCTCAGTGCTCGGGGTGCTGGGTGCTCATTCTCAGGGTGCTGGGTGCTCAGTACTCAGGGTGCTGGGTGCTCAGTGCTCGGGGTGCTCGGTGCTCAGTACACAGGGTGCTGGGTGCTCAGTTCTCGGGGCTGCTGGCTGCTCAGTACTCAGGGTGCTGGGTGCTCAGTGCTCAGTACTCAGCGTGCTGGGTGCTCAGTGCTCAGAGTGTTGGGTGCTCAGTACTCAGGTTGCTGGGTGCTCAGTGCTCAGTGCTCAGGGTGCTCAGTGCTCAGGGTGCTGGGTGCTCATGGTGCTGGGTGCTCAGTGCTCAGGGTGCTCGTTGCTCAGTGCTCAGGGAGCTGGGTGCTCAGTGCTCAGTGCTCAGGGTGGTGGGTGCTCAGTGCTCAGTGCTCAGGGTGCTGGGTGTTCAGTACTCAGGGTGCTGGGTGCTCAGTACTCAGTGTGCGGGGTGCTCAGTGCTCAGGGTGCTGGGTGCTCAGTGCTCAGGGAGCTGGGTGCTCAGTACTCAGGGTGCTGGGTGCTCAGTGCTCGGGATGCTGGGTGCTCAGTGCTCAGGGTGCTGGGTCCCCTGTGATCAGTGCTCAGGGTGCTGGGTGCTCAGTGCTCAGTGCTCAGGGTGTTGGGTGTTCAGTACTCAGGGTGCTGGGTGCTCAGTGCTCAGGGTGCTGGTTCCTCAGTGCTCAGTGCTCAGGGGGCTGGGTGCTCAGTGCTCAGTACTCAGGGTGCTGGGTGCTCAGTACTCAGGGTGCTGGGTGCTCAGTACTCAGGGAGCTCAGTGCTCGGGGTGCAGGGTGCTCAGTACTCAGGGTGCTGGGTGCTCAGTACTCAGGGTGCTCAGTACTCAGGGTGCTGGGTGCTCAGTGCTCGGGGTGCTGGGTGCTCAGTACTCAGGGTGCTGGGTGCTCAGTGCTCATGGTGCTGGGTGCTCAGTGCTCGGGGTGCTGGGTGCTCAATCTCGAGGTGCTGGGTGCTCAGTACTCAGGGTGCTGGGTGCTCAGTGCTCGGGGTGCTCGGTGCTCAGTACACAGGGTGCTGGGTGCTCAGTGCTCGGGGTGCTGGGTGCACAGTACTCAGGGTGCTGGGTGCTCAGTGCTCAGTACTCAGCGTGCTGGGTGCTCAGGGCTCAGAGTGTTGGGTGCTAAGTACTCAGGGGGCTGGGTGCTCAGTGCTCAGTGCTCAGGGTGCTCAGTGCTCAGGGTGCTGGCTGCTCAGGGTGCTGGGTGCTCAGTGCTCGGGGTGCTGGGTGCTCAGTGCTCAGGGTGCTGGGTGCTCAGTGCTCAGTGCTCAGGGTGCTGGGTGCTCAGTACTCAGGGTGCTGGGTGCTCAGTACTCAGGGTGCTGGGTGCTCAGTGCTCAGTGCTCAGGGTGCTCAGTGCTCAGGGTGCTGGGTGCTCAGGGTGCTGGGTGCTCAGTGCTCGGGGTGCTCGGTCCTCAGTGCTCAGGGTGCTGGGTGCTCAGTGCTCAGTGCTCAGGGTGGTGGGTGCTGAGTGCTCAGTGCTCAGGATGCTGGGTGTTCAGTACTCAGGGTGCCTGGGGCTCAGTACTCAGTGTGCTGGGTGCTCAGTGCTCAGGGTGCTGGGTGCTCAGTGCTCAGGGTGCTGGGTGCTCAGTACTCAGGGTGCTGGGTGCTCAGTGCTCGGGGTGCTGGGTGCTCAGTGCTCAGGGTGCTGGGTGCCCAGTGCTCAGTGCTCAGGGTGCTGGGTGCTCAGTGCTCAGTGCTCAGGGTGCTGTGTGTTCAGTACTCAGGGTGCTGGGTGCTCAGTGCTCAGGGTGCTGGGTCCTCAGTGCTCAGTGCTCAGGGGGCTTGGTGCTCAGTGCTCAGTACTCAGGGTGCTGGGTGCTCAGTACTCAGGGTGCTGGGTGCTCAGTGCTCGGGGTGCTGGGTGCTCAGTACTCAGGGTGCTGGGTGCTCAGTGCTCATGGTGCAGGGTGCTCAGTGCTCGGGGTGCTCGGTGCTCAGTACTCAGGGTGCTCAGTACTCAGGGTGCTGGGTGCTCAGTGCTCGGGGTGCTGGGTGCTCAATCTCAGGGTGCTGGTTGCTCAGTACTCAGGGTGCTGGGTTCTCAGTGCTCGGGGTGCAGGGTGCTCAGTACTCAGGGTGCTGGGTGCTCAGTACTCAGGGTGCTCAGTACTCAGGGTGCTGGGTGCTCAGTGCTCGGGGTGCTGGGTGCTCAGTACTCAGGGTGCTGGGTGCTCAGTGCTCATGGTGCAGGGTGCTCAGTGCTCGGGGTGCTCGGTGCTCAGTACTCAGGGTGCTCAGTACTCAGGGTGCTGGGTGCTCAGTGCTCGGGGTGCTGGGTGCTCAATCTCAGGGTGCTGGGTGCTCAGTACTCAGGGTGCTGGGTTCTCAGTGCTCGGGGTGCTCGGTGCTCAGTACACAGGGTGCTGGGTACTCAGTGCTCGGGGTGCTGGGTGCACAGTACTAGGGTGCTGGGTGCTCAGTGCTCGGGGTGCTCGGTTCTCAGTACTCAGAGTGCTGGGTGCTCAGTGCTCGGGGTGCTGGGTGCTCAGTGCTCAGGGTGCTGGGAGCTCAGTACTCAGGGTGCTGGGTGCTAAGTGCTCGGGGTGCTGGGTGCACAGTACTCAGCGTGCTGCGTGCTCAGTTCTCAGGGTGCTGGGTGCTCAGTGCTCCGGGTGCTCGGTGCTCAGTACTCAGGGTGCTGGGTGCTCAGTGCTCGGGGTGCTCGGTGCTCAGTACTCAGGGTGCTGGGTGCTCAGTGCTCGGGGTGCTTGGTGCTCAGTGCTCGGGGTGCTCGGTGCTCAGTACTCAGGGTGCTGGGTGCTCAGTGCTCGGGGTGCTGGGTGCTCAGTACTCAGGGTCCTGGGTGCTCAGTGCTCAGGGTGCTGGGTGCTCAGTTCTAGGGGTGCTGGGTGCTCAGTACTCAGGGTGCTGCGTGCTCAGTACTCCGGGTGCTGTGTGCTCAGTGCAAGGGTGCTGGGTGCTCAGGGTGCTGGGTGCTCAGTACTCAGTGCTCAGGATGCTGGGTGCTCAGTACTCAGGGTGATGGGTGGTCAGTGCTCGGGGTGCTCAGTACTCAGTGCTCAGGATGCTGGGTGCTCAGTACTCAGGGTGCTGGGTGCTCAGTTCTCAGGGTGCTGGGTGCACAGTGCTCGGGGTGCTCTGTGCTCAGTGCTTGGGGTGCTGGGTGCTCAGTGCTCAGTACTCAGGGTGCTGGGTGCTCAGTGCTCGGGGTGCTGGGTGGTCAGTGCTCAGTACTCAGGGTGCTGGGTGCTCAGTGCTCGGGGTGCTTGATGCTCAGTACTCAGGGTGCTGGGTGCTCAGTGCTCAGTACACAGGGTGCTGGGTGCTCAGTGCTCGGGGTGCTGGGTGCTCAGTGCTCAGTACTCAGGGTGCTGGGTGCTCAGTGCTCGGGGTGCTTGATGCTCAGTACTCAGGGTGCTGGGTGCTCAGTGCTCAGGGTGCTGGGTGCTCAGTACTCAGGGTGCTGGGTGCTCAGTACTCAGTATCCTGGGTGCTCAGTGCTCGGGGTGCTCAGTACTCAGGGTGCTGTGTGTTCAGTGCTCAGGGTACTGGGTGCTCAGTACTCAGGGTGCTCAGTGCTCGGGGTGCTTGATGCTCAGTACTCAGGGTGCTGGGTGCTCAGTGCTCAGGGTGCTGGGTGCTCAGTACTCAGGGTGCTGGGTGCTCAGTACTCAGTATGCTGGGTGCTCAGTGCTCGGGGTGCTCAGTACTCAGGGTGCTGTGTGTTCAGTGCTCAGGGTACTGGGTGCTCAGTACTCAGGGTGCTCAGTGCTTGGGGTGCTGGGTGCGCAGTACTCAGGGTGTTGGGTGCTCAGTACTCAGGGTGCTCAGTGCTTGGGGTGCTGGGTGCTCAGTACTCAGGGTGCTCAGTGCTTGGGGTGTTGGGTGCTCAGTACTCAGGGTGCTGGGTGCTCAGTGCTCATGGTGCTAGGTGCTCAGTACTCAGGGTGCTGGGTGCTCATTACTCAGGGTGCTAGGTGCTCAGTGTTCGGGGTGCTGGGTGCTCAGGGCTCGGGGTGCTGGGGGCTCAGTGCTCGGGGCCCTGGTGCTCAGTGCTCAGGGTGCTCGGTGCTCAGTGCTCAGGGTGCGGGGTGCTCAGTACTCAGGGTGCTGGGTGCTCAGTGCTCGGGGTGCTGGGTGCTCAGTACTCAGGGTGCTGGGTGCTCAGTGCTCAGGGTGCTGGGTGCACAGTGCTCAGGGTGCTCGGTGCTTAGTACTCGGGGTGCTGGGTGCTCAGTACTCAGGGTTCTGGGTGCTCAGTGCTCAGGGTGCTGGGTGCTCAGTGCTCAGGGTGCTGGGTGCTCAGTACTCAGGGTGCTGGGTGCTCAGTACTCAGGGTGCTGGGTGCTCAGTTCTCAGGGTGCTGGGTGTTCAGTGCTCGGGGTGCTGGGTGCTCAGTGCTCGGGGTGCTCGGTGCTCAGTGCTCAAGTTGCTGGGTGCTCAGTACTCAGGGTGATCATTGCTCAGGATGCTGGGTGCACAGTGCTCGGGGTGCTGGGTACTCCGTGCTCAGTACACAGGGTGCTGGGTGCTCAGTGCTCGGGGTCCTGGGTGCTCAGTGCTCAGTACTCAGGGTGCTGGGTGCTCAGTGCTCGGGGTGCTTGATGCTCAGTACTCAGGGTGCTGGGTGCTCAGTGCTCAGGGTGCTGGGTGCTCAGTACTCAGGGTGCTGGGTGCTCAGTACTCAGTATGCTGGGTGCTCAGTGCTCGGGGTGCTCAGTACTCAGGGTGCTGTGTGTTCAGTGCTCAGGGTACTGGGTGCTCAGTACTCAGGGTGCTCAGTGCTTGGGGTGCTGGGTGCGCAGTACTCAGGGTGTTGGGTGCTCAGTACTCAGGGTGCTCAGTGCTTGGGGTGCTGGGTGCTCAGTACTCAGGGTGCTCAGTGCTTGGGGTGTTGGGTGCTCAGTACTCAGGGTGCTGAGTGCTCATTACTCAGGGTGCTAGGTGCTCAGTGTTCGGGGTGCTGGGTGCTCAGTGCTCGGGGTGCTGGGTGCTCAGTACTCGGGGTGCTCGGTGCTCAGTACGTTGGGTGCTCACTAATCAGGGTGCTGGGTGCTCAGTGCTCAGGGTGCTGGGTGCTCAGTGCTCAGGGTGCTGGGTGCTCAGTGCTCAGGGTGCTGGGTGCTCAGTACTCAGGGTGCTGGTTGCGCAGTGCTCAGGGTGCTGGGTGCTCAGTGCTCAGGGTGCTGGGTGCTCAGTGCTCAGGGTGCTGGGTGCTCAGTGCTCGGGGCGCTGGGTGCTCAGTGCTCGGGGTGCTGGGTGCTCAGTACTCAGGGTGCTGCGTGCTCAGTACTCAGGGTGCTGGGTGATCAGTATTCGGGTGCTGGGTGCTCAGTGCTCAGAGTGCTGGGTGCTCAGTGCTTGGGGTGCTGGGTGCTCAGTGCTCAGTACTCAGGGTGCTGGGTGCTCAGTGCTCTTGGTGCTGGGTGCACAGTGCTCAGTACTCAGGGTGCTGGGTGCTCAGTGCTCAGGGTGCTGGGTGCTCAGTGCTCAGGGTGCTGGGTGCTCAGTGCTCAGGGTGCTGGGTGCTCAGTGCTCAGGGTGCTGGGTACTCAGTGCTCGGGGTGCTGGGTGCTCAGTACTCAGGGTGCTGGGTGCTCAGTGCTCAGGGTGCTGGGTGCTCAGTGCTCAGGGTGCTGGGTGCTCAGTACTCAGTGTGCTGGGAGCTCAGTGCTCGGGGTGCTCGGTGCTCAGTACTCAGGGTGCTGTGTGCTCAGTACTCAGGGTGCTGGGTGCTTAGTACTTAGGGTGCTGGGTGCTTAGTACTCAGGGTGCTGGCTGCTCAGTGCTCAGGGTGCTCGGTGCTCAGTGCTCGGGGTGCTGGGTGCTCAGTACTCAGGGTGGTCAGTGCTCAGTGCTCTGGGTGCTGGGTGCTCTGTGCTCGGAGTGCTGGGTGCTCATTTCTCAGGGTGCTGTGTGTTCAGTGCTCAGGGTACTGGGTGCTCAGTACTCAGGGTGCTCAGTGCTTGGGGTGCTGGGTGCGCAGTACTCAGGGTGTTGGGTGCTCAGTACTCAGGGTGCTCAGTGCTTGGGGTGCTGGGTGCTCAGTACTCAGGGTGCTCAGTGCTTGGGGTGTTGGGTGCTCAGTACTCAGGGTGCTGGGTGCTCAGTGCTCAGGATGCTGGGTGCTCAGTACTCAGGGTGCTGGGTGCTCATTACTCAGGGTGCTAGGTGCTCAGTGTTCGGGGTGCTGGGTGCTCAGGGCTCGGGGTGCTGGGTGCTCAGTGCTCGGGGCCCTGGTGCTCAGTGCTCAGGGTGCTCGGGGCTCAGTGCTCAGGGTGCGGGGTGCTCAGTACTCATGGTGCTGGGTGCTCAGTGCTCGGGGTGCTGGGTGCTCAGTACTCAGGGTGCTGGGTGCTCAGTGCTCAGGGTGCTGGGTGCTCAGTGCTCAGGGTGCTCGGTGCTTAGTACTCGGGGTGCTGGGTTCTCAGTACTCAGGGTTCTGGGTGCTCAGTGCTCAGGGTGCTGGGTGCTCAGTGCTCAGGGTGCTGGGTGCTCAGTACTCAGGGTGCTGGGTGCTCAGTACTCAGGGTGCTGGGTGCTCAGTTCTCAGGGTGCTGGGTGCGCAGTGCTCGGGGTGCTGGGTGCTCAGTGCTCGGGGTGCTCGGTGCTCAGTGCTCAAGGTGCTGGGTGCTCAGTACTCAGGGTGATCATTGCTCAGGATGCTGGGTGCACAGTGCTCGGGGTGCTGGGTACTCCGTGCTCAGTACACAGGGTGCTGGGTGCTCAGTGCTCGGGGTCCTGGGTGCTCAGTGCTCAGTACTCAGGGTGCTGGGTGCTCAGTGCTCGGGGTGCTTGATGCTCAGTACTCAGGGTGCTGGGTGCTCAGTGCTCAGGGTGCTGGGTGCTCAGTACTCAGGGTGCTGGGTGCTCAGTACTCAGTATGCTGGGTGCTCAGTGCTCGGGGTGCTCAGTACTCAGGGTGCTGTGTGTTCAGTGCTCAGGGTACTGGGTGCTCAGTACTCAGGGTGCTCAGTGCTTGGGGTGCTGGGTGCGCAGTACTCAGGGTGTTGGGTGCTCAGTACTCAGGGTGCTCAGTGCTTGGGGTGCTGGGTGCTCAGTACTCAGGGTGCTCAGTGCTTGGGGTGTTGGGTGCTCAGTACTCAGGGTGCTGGGTGCTCAGTGCTCAGGGTGCTGGGTGCTCAGTACTCAGGGTGCTGGGTGCTCATTACTCAGGGTGCTAGGTGCTCAGTGTTCGGGGTGCTGGGTGCTCAGTGCTCGGGGTGCTGGGTGCTCAGTACTCGGGGTGCTCGGTGCTCAGTACGTTGGGTGCTCACTAATCAGGGTGCTGGGTGCGCAGTGCTCAGGGTGCTGGGTGCTCAGTGCTCAGGGTGCTGGGTGCTCAGTGCTCGGGGTGCTCGGTGCTCAGTACGTTGGGTGCTCACTACTCAGGGTGCTGGGTGCTCAGTGCTCAGGGTGCTGGGTGCTGAGTGCTCAGGGTGCTGGGTGCTCAGTGCTCAGGGTGCTGGGTGCTCAGTACTCAGGGTGCTGGGTGCGCAGTGCTCGGGGTGATGGGTGCTCAGTGCTCAGGGTGCTGGGTGCTCAGTGCTCAGGGTGCTGGGTGCTCAGTGTTCGGGGTGCTGGGTGCTCAGTACTCAGGGTGCTGGGTGCTCAGTACTCAGGGTGCTGGGTGATCAGTACTCGGGTGCTGGGTGCTCAGTGCTCAGAGTGCTGGCTGCTCAGTGCTTGGGGTGCTGGGTGCTCAGTGCTCAGTACTCAGGGTGCTGGGTGCTCAGTGCTCTTGGTGCTGGGTTCACAGTGCTCAGTACTCAGGGTGCTGGGTGCTCAGTGCTCAGGGTGCTGGGTGCTCAGTGCTCAGGGTGCTGGGTGCTCAGTGCTCAGGGTGCTGGGTGCTCAGTGCTCAGGGTGCTGGGTACTCAGTGCTCGGGGTGCTGGGTGCTCAGTACTCAGGGTGCTGGGTGCTCAGTGCTCAGGGTGCTGGGTGCTCAGTGCTCAGGGTGCTGGGTGCTCAGTACTCAGTGTGCTGGGTGCTCAGTGCTCGGGGTGCTCGGTGCTCAGTACTCAGGGTGCTGTGTGCTCAGTACTCAGGGTGCTGGGTGCTTAGTACTTAGGGTGCTGGGTGCTTAGTACTCAGGGTGCTGGCTGCTCAGTGCTCAGGGTGCTCGGTGCTCAGTGCTCGGGGTGCTGGGTGCTCAGTACTCAGGGTGGTCAGTGCTCAGTGCTCTGGTTGCTGGGTGCTCTGTGCTCGGAGTGCTGGGTGCTCATTTCTCAGGGTGCTGGGTGCTCAGTACTCAGGGTGCTCAGTGCTCAGTGCTCGGGGTGCTGGGTGCTCAGTGCTCGGGGTGCTGGGTGCTCAGTGCTCAGGGTGCTGGGTGCTCAGTGCTCAGGGTTCTGGGTGCTCAGTGCTCGGGGCGCTGGGTACTCAGTGCTCGGGGTGCTCGGAGCTCAGTACTCAGTGTGCTGGGTGCTCAGTGCTCGGGGTGCTCGGTGCTCAGTACTCAGGGTGCTGGGTGCTCAGTGCTCGGGGTGCTCGGTGCTCAGTACGTTGGGTGCTCACTACTCAGGGTGCTGGGTGCTCAGTGCTCAGGGTGCTGGGTGCTGAGTGCTCGGGGTGCTGGGTGCTCAGTGCTCAGGGTGCTGGGTGATCAGTACTCAGGGTGCTGGGTGCGCAGTGCTCGGGGTGCTGGGTGCTCAGTGCTCAGGGTGCTGGGTGCTCAGTGCTCAGGGTGCTGGGTGCTCAGTACTCGGGGTGCTGTGTGCTTAGTGCTCAGTGCTCAGGGTGCTGGGTGCTCAGTGCTTGGGGTGCTGGGTGCTCAGTGCTCAGTACTCAGGGTGCTGGGGGCTCAGTGCTTGGGGTGCTGGGTGCTTAGTGCTCAGTACTCAGGGTGCTGGGTGCTCAGTGCTCGGGGTGCTTGATGCTCAGTACTCAGGGTGCTGGGTGCTCAGTGCTCAGTACACAGGGTGCTGGGTGCTCAGTGCTCGGGGTGCTGGGTGCTCAGTGCTCAGTACTCAGGGTGCTGGGTGCTCAGTGCTCGGGGTGCTTGATGCTCAGTACTCAGGGTGCTGGGTGCTCAGTGCTCAGGGTGCTGGGTGCTCAGTACTCAGGGTGCTGGGTGCTCAGTACTCAGTATGCTGGGTGCTCAGTGCTCGGGGTGCTCAGTACTCAGGGTGCTGTGTGTTCAGTGCTCAGGGTACTGGGTGCTCAGTACTCAGGGTGCTCAGTGCTCGGGGTGCTTGATGCTCAGTACTCAGGGTGCTGGGTGCTCAGTGCTCAGGGTGCTGGGTGCTCAGTACTCAGGGTGCTGGGTGCTCAGTTCTCAGTATGCTGGGTGCTCAGTGCTCGGGGTGCTCAGTACTCAGGGTGCTGTGTGTTCAGTGCTCAGGGTACTGGGTGCTCAGTACTCAGGGTGCTCAGTGCTTGGGGTGCTGGGTGCGCAGTACTCAGGGTGTTGGGTGCTCAGTACTCAGGGTGCTCAGTGCTTGGGGTGCTGGGTGCTCAGTACTCAGGGTGCTCAGTGCTTGGGGTGTTGGGTGCTCAGTACTCAGGGTGCTGGGTGCTCAGTGCTCAGGGTGCTGGGTGCTCAGTACTCAGGGTGCTGGGTGCTCATTACTCAGGGTGCTAGGTGCTCAGTGTTCGGGGTGCTGGGTGCTCAGGGCTCGGGGTGCTGGGTGCTCAGTGCTCGGGGCCCTGGTGCTCAGTGCTCAGGGTGCTCGGTGCTCAGTGCTCAGGGTGCGGGGTGCTCAGTACTCAGGGTGCTGGGTGCTCAGTGCTCGGGGTGCTGGGTGCTCAGTACTCAGGGTGCTGGGTGCTCAGTGCTCAGGGTGCTGGGTGCTCAGTGCTCAGGGTGCTCGGTGCTTAGTACTCGGGGTGCTGGGTGCTCAGTACTCAGGGTTCTGGGTGCTCAGTGCTCAGGGTGCTGGGTGCTCAGTGCTCAGGGTGCTGGGTGCTCAGTACTCAGGGTGCTGGGTGCTCAGTACTCAGGGTGCTGGGTGCTCAGTTCTCAGGGTGCTGGGTGCTCAGTGCTCGGGGTGCTGGGTGCTCAGTGCTCGGGGTGCTCGGTGCTCAGTGCTCAAGGTGCTGGGTGCTCAGTACTCAGGGTGATCATTGCTCAGGATGCTGGGTGCACAGTGCTCGGGGTGCTGGGTACTCCGTGCTCCGTACACAGGGTGCTGGGTGCTCAGTGCTCGGGGTCCTGGGTGCTCAGTGCTCAGTACTCAGGGTGATGGGTGCTCAGTGCTCGGGGTGCTTGATGCTCAGTACTCAGGGTGCTGGGTGCTCAGTGCTCAGGGTGCTGGGTGCTCAGTACTCAGGGTGCTGGGTGCTCAGTACTCAGTATGCTGGGTGCTCAGTGCTCGGGGTGCTCAGTACTCAGGGTGCTGTGTGTTCAGTGCTCAGGGTACTGGGTGCTCAGTACTCAGGGTGCTCAGTGCTTGGGGTGCTGGGTGCGCAGTACTCAGGGTGTTGGGTGCTCAGTACTCAGGGTGCTCAGTGCTTGGGGTGCTGGGTGCTCAGTACTCAGGGTGCTCAGTGCTTGGGGTGTTGGGTGCTCAGTACTCAGGGTGCTGGGTGCTCAGTGCTCAGGGTGCTGGGTGCTCAGTACTCAGGGTGCTGGGTGATCATTACTCAGGGTGCTAGGTGCTCAGTGTTCGGGGTGCTGGGTGCTCAGTGCTCGGGGTGCTGGGTGCTCAGTACTCGGGGTGCTCGGTGCTCAGTACGTTGGGTGCTCACTAATCAGGGTGCTGGCTGATCAGTGCTCAGGGTGCTGGGTGCTCAGTGCTCAGGGTGCTGGGTGCTCAGTGCTCAGGGTGCTGGGTGCTCAGTACTCAGGGTGCTGGTTGCGCAGTGCTCAGGGTGCTGGGTGCTCAGTGCTCAGGGTGCTGGGTGCTCAGTGCTCAGGGTGCTGGGTGCTCAGTGCTCGGGGCGCTGGGTGCTCAGTGCTCGGGGTGCTCGGAGCTCAGTACTCAGTGTGCTGGGTGCTCAGTGCTCGGGGTGCTCGGTGCTCAGTACTCAGGGTGCTGGGTGCTCAGTGCTCGGGGTGCTCGGTGCTCAGTACGTTGGGTGCTCACTACTCAGGGTGCTGGGTGCTCAGTGCTCAGGGTGCTGGGTGCTGAGTGCTCAGGGTGCTGGGTGCTCTGTGCTCAGGGTGCTGGGTGCTCAGTACTCAGGGTGCTGGGTGCGCAGTGCTCGGGGTGATGGGTGCTCAGTGCTCAGGGTGCTGGGTGCTCAGTACTCAGTATGCTGGGTGCTCAGTGCTCGGGGTGCTCAGTACTCAGGGTGCTGTGTGTTCAGTGCTCAGGGTACTGGGTGCTCAGTACTCAGGGTGCTCAGTGCTCGGGGTGCTTGATGCTCAGTACTCAGGGTGCTGGGTGCTCAGTGCTCAGGGTGCTGGGTGCTCAGTACTCAGGGTGCTGGGTGCTCAGTTCTCAGTATGCTGGGTGCTCAGTGCTCGGGGTGCTCAGTACTCAGGGTGCTGTGTGTTCAGTGCTCAGGGTACTGGGTGCTCAGTACTCAGGGTGCTCAGTGCTTGGGGTGCTGGGTGCGCAGTACTCAGGGTGTTGGGTGCTCAGTACTCAGGGTGCTCAGTGCTTGGGGTGCTGGGTGCTCAGTACTCAGGGTGCTCAGTGCTTGGGGTGTTGGGTGCTCAGTACTCAGGGTGCTGGGTGCTCAGTGCTCAGGGTGCTGGGTGCTCAGTACTCAGGGTGCTGGGTGCTCATTACTCAGGGTGCTAGGTGCTCAGTGTTCGGGGTGCTGGGTGCTCAGGGCTCGGGGTGCTGGGTGCTCAGTGCTCGGGGCCCTGGTGCTCAGTGCTCAGGGTGCTCGGTGCTCAGTGCTCAGGGTGCGGGGTGCTCAGTACTCAGGGTGCTGGGTGCTCAGTGCTCGGGGTGCTGGGTGCTCAGTACTCAGGGTGCTGGGTGCTCAGTGCTCAGGGTGCTGGGTGCTCAGTGCTCAGGGTGCTCGGTGCTTAGTACTCGGGGTGCTGGGTGCTCAGTACTCAGGGTTCTGGGTGCTCAGTGCTCAGGGTGCAGGGTGCTCAGTGCTCAGGGTGCTGGGTGCTCAGTACTCAGGGTGCTGGGTGCTCAGTACTCAGGGTGCTGGGTGCTCAGTTCTCAGGGTGCTGGGTGCTCAGTGCTCGGGGTGCTGGGTGCTCAGTGCTCGGGGTGCTCGGTGCTCAGTGCTCAAGGTGCTGGGTGCTCAGTACTCAGGGTGATCATTGCTCAGGATGCTGGGTGCACAGTGCTCGGGGTGCTGGGTACTCCGTGCTCCGTACACAGGGTGCTGGGTGCTCAGTGCTCGGGGTCCTGGGTGCTCAGTGCTCAGTACTCAGGGTGATGGGTGCTCAGTGCTCGGGGTGCTTGATGCTCAGTACTCAGGGTGCTGGGTGCTCAGTGCTCAGGGTGCTGGGTGCTCAGTACTCAGGGTGCTGGGTGCTCAGTACTCAGTATGCTGGGTGCTCAGTGCTCGGGGTGCTCAGTACTCAGGGTGCTGTGTGTTCAGTGCTCAGGGTACTGGGTGCTCAGTACTCAGGGTGCTCAGTGCTTGGGGTGCTGGGTGCGCAGTACTCAGGGTGTTGGGTGCTCAGTACTCAGGGTGCTCAGTGCTTGGGGTGCTGGGTGCTCAGTACTCAGGGTGCTCAGTGCTTGGGGTGTTGGGTGCTCAGTACTCAGGGTGCTGGGTGCTCAGTGCTCAGGGTGCTGGGTGCTCAGTACTCAGGGTGCTGGGTGCTCATTACTCAGGGTGCTAGGTGCTCAGTGTTCGGGGTGCTGGGTGCTCAGTGCTCGGGGTGCTGGGTGCTCAGTACTCGGGGTGCTCGGTGCTCAGTACGTTGGGTGCTCACTAATCAGGGTGCTGTCTGCTCAGTGCTCAGGGTGCTGGGTGCTCAGTGCTCAGGGTGCTGGGTGCTCAGTGCTCAGGGTGCTGGGTGCTCAGTACTCAGGGTGCTGGTTGCGCAGTGCTCAGGGTGCTGGGTGCTCAGTGCTCAGGGTGCTGGGTGCTCAGTGCTCAGGGTGCTGGGTGCTCAGTGCTCGGGGCGCTGGGTGCTCAGTGCTCGGGGTGCTCGGAGCTCAGTACTCAGTGTGCTGGGTGCTCAGTGATCGGGGTGCTCGGTGCTCAGTACTCAGGGTGCTGGGTGCTCAGTGCTCGGGGTGCTCGGTGCTCAGTACGTTGGGTGCTCACTACTCAGGGTGCTGGGTGCTCAGTGCTCAGGGTGCTGGGTGCTGAGTGCTCAGGGTGCTGGGTGCTCTGTGCTCAGGGTGCTGGGTGCTCAGTACTCAGGGTGCTGGGTGCGCAGTGCTCGGGGTGATGGGTGCTCAGTGCTCAGGGTGCTGGGTGCTCAGTGCTCAGGGTGCTGGGTGCTCAGTGTTCGGGGTGCTGGGTGCTCAGTACTCAGGGTGCTGGGTGCTCAGTGCTCAGGGTGCTGGGTGCTCAGTACTCAGGGTGCTGGGTGCTCACTACTCAGTATGCTGGGTGCTCAGTGCTCGGGGTGCTCAGTACTCAGGGTGCTGTGTGTTCAGTGCTCAGGGTACTGGGTGCTCAGTACTCAGGGTGCTCTGTGCTTGGGGTGCTGGGTGCGCAGTACTCAGGGTGTTGGGTGCTCAGTACTCAGGGTGCTCAGTGCTTGGGGTGCTGGGTGCTCAGTACTCAGGGTGCTCAGTGCTTGGGGTGTTGGGTGCTCAGTACTCAGGGTGCTGGGTGCTCAGTGCTCAGGGTGCTGGGTGCTCAGTACTCAGGGTGCTGGGTGCTCATTACTCAGGGTGCTAGGTGCTCAGTGTTCGGGGTGCTGGGTGCTCAGTGCTCGGGGTGCTGGGTGCTCAGTACTCGGGGTGCTCGGTGCTCAGTACGTTGGGTGCTCACTAATCAGGGTGCTGGGTGCGCAGTGCTCAGGGTGCTGGGTGCTCAGTGCTCAGGGTGCTGGGTGCTCAGTGCTCGGGGTGCTCGGTGCTCAGTACGTTGGGTGCTCACTACTCAGGGTGCTGGGTGCTCAGTGCTCAGGGTGCTGGGTGCTGAGTGCTCAGGGTGCTGGGTGCTCAGTGCTCAGGGTGCTGGGTGCTCAGTACTCAGGGTGCTGGGTGCGCAGTGCTCGGGGTGATGGGTGCTCAGTGCTCAGGGTGCTGGGTGCTCAGTGCTCAGGGTGCTGGGTGCTCAGTGTTCGGGGTGCTGGGTGCTCAGTACTCAGGGTGCTGGGTGCTCAGTACTCAGGGTGCTGGGTGATCAGTACTCGGGTGCTGGGTGCTCAGTGCTCAGAGTGCTGGGTGCTCAGTGCTTGGGGTGCTGGGTGCTCAGTGCTCAGTACTCAGGGTGCTGGGTGCTCAGTGCTCTTGGTGCTGGGTTCACAGTGCTCAGTACTCAGGGTGCTGGGTGCTCAGTGCTCGGGGTGCTGGATGCTCAGTACTCAGGGTGCTGGGTGCTCAGTGCTCAGGGTGCTGGGTGCTCAGTACTCAGGGTGCTGGGTGCTCAGTGCTCGGGGTGCTGGGTGCTCAGTACTCAGGGTGCTGGGTGCTCAGTGCTCAGGGTGCTGGGTGCTCAGTGCTCAGGGTGCTGGGTGCTCAGTACTCAGTGTGCTGGGTGCTCAGTGCTCGGGGTGCTCGGTGCTCAGTACTCAGGGTGCTGTGTGCTCAGTACTCAGGGTGCTGGGTGCTTAGTACTTAGGGTGCTGGGTGCTTAGTACTCAGGGTGCTGGCTGCTCAGTGCTCAGGGTGCTCGGTGCTCAGTGCTCGGGGTGCTGGGTGCTCAGTACTCAGGGTGGTCAGTGCTCAGTGCTCTGGTTGCTGGGTGCTCTGTGCTCGGAGTGCTGGGTGCTCATTTCTCAGGGTGCTGGGTGCTCAGTACTCAGGGTGCTCAGTGCTCAGTGCTCGGGGTGCTGGGTGCTCAGTGCTCGGGGTGCTGGGTGCTCAGTGCTCAGGGTGCTGGGTGCTCAGTGCTCAGGGTTCTGGGTGCTCAGTGCTCGGGGCGCTGGGTACTCAGTGCTCGGGGTGCTCGGAGCTCAGTACTCAGTGTGCTGGGTGCTCAGTGCTCGGGGTGCTCGGTGCTCAGTACTCAGGGTGCTGGGTGCTCAGTGCTCGGGGTGCTCGGTGCTCAGTACGTTGGGTGCTCACTACTCAGGGTGCTGGGTGCTCAGTGCTCAGGGTGCTGGGTGCTGAGTGCTCGGGGTGCTGGGTGCTCAGTGCTCAGGGTGCTGGGTGATCAGTACTCAGGGTGCTGGGTTCGCAGTGCTCGGGGTGCTGGGTGCTCAGTGCTCAGGGTGCTGGGTGCTCAGTGCTCAGGGTGCTGGGTGCTCAGTACTCGGGGTGCTGTGTGCTTAGTGCTCAGTGCTCAGGGTGCTGGGTGCTCAGTGCTTGGGGTGCTGGGTGCTCAGTGCTCAGTACTCAGGGTGCTGGGGGCTCAGTGCTTGGGGTGCTGGGTGCTTAGTGCTCAGTACTCAGGGTGCTGGGTGCTCAGTGCTCGGGGTGCTTGATGCTCAGTACTCAGGGTGCTGGGTGCTCAGTGCTCAGTACACAGGGTGCTGGGTGCTCAGTGCTCGGGGTGCTGGGTGCTCAGTGCTCAGTACTCAGGGTGCTGGGTGCTCAGTGCTCGGGGTGCTTGATGCTCAGTACTCAGGGTGCTGGGTGCTCAGTGCTCAGGGTGCTGGGTGCTCAGTACTCAGGGTGCTGGGTGCTCAGTACTCAGTATGCTGGGTGCTCAGTGCTCGGGGTGCTCAGTACTCAGGGTGCTGTGTGTTCAGTGCTCAGGGTACTGGGTGCTCAGTACTCAGGGTGCTCAGTGCTCGGGGTGCTTGATGCTCAGTACTCAGGGTGCTGGGTGCTCAGTGCTCAGGGTGCTGGGTGCTCAGTACTCAGGGTGCTGGGTGCTCAGTTCTCAGTATGCTGGGTGCTCAGTGCTCGGGGTGCTCAGTACTCAGGGTGCTGTGTGTTCAGTGCTCAGGGTACTGGGTGCTCAGTACTCAGGGTGCTCAGTGCTTGGGGTGCTGGGTGCGCAGTACTCAGGGTGTTGGGTGCTCAGTACTCAGGGTGCTCAGTGCTTGGGGTGCTGGGTGCTCAGTACTCAGGGTGCTCAGTGCTTGGGGTGTTGGGTGCTCAGTACTCAGGGTGCTGGGTGCTCAGTGCTCAGGGTGCTGGGTGCTCAGTACTCAGGGTGCTGGGTGTTCATTACTCAGGGTGCTAGGTGCTCAGTGTTCGGGGTGCTGGGTGCTCAGGGCTCGGGGTGCTGGGTGCTCAGTGCTCGGGGCCCTGGTGCTCAGTGCTCAGGGTGCTCGGTGCTCAGTGCTCAGGGTGCGGGGTGCTCAGTACTCAGGGTGCTGGGTGCTCAGTGCTCGGGGTGCTGGGTGCTCAGTACTCAGGGTGCTGGGTGCTCAGTGCTCAGGGTGCTGGGTGCTCAGTGCTCAGGGTGCTCGGTGCTTAGTACTCGGGGTGCTGGGTGCTCAGTACTCAGGGTTCTGGGTGCTCAGTGCTCAGGGTGCTGGGTGCTCAGTGCTCAGGGTGCTGGGTGCTCAGTACTCAGGGTGCTGGGTGCTCAGTACTCAGGGTGCTGGGTGCTCAGTTCTCAGGGTGCTGGGTGCGCAGTGCTCGGGGTGCTGGGTGCTCAGTGCTCGGGGTGCTCGGTGCTCAGTGCTCAAGGTGCTGGGTGCTCAGTACTCAGGGTGATCATTGCTCAGGATGCTGGGTGCACAGTGCTCGGGGTGCTGGGTACTCCGTGCTCAGTACACAGGGTGCTGGGTGCTCAGTGCTCGAGGTCCTGGGTGCTCAGTGCTCAGTACTCAGGGTGCTGGGTGCTCAGTGCTCGGGGTGCTTGATGCTCAGTACTCAGGGTGCTGGGTGCTCAGTGCTCAGGGTGCTGGGTGCTCAGTACTCAGGGTGCTCGGTGCTCAGTACTCAGTATGCTGGGTGCTCAGTGCTCGGGGTGCTCAGTACTCAGGGTGCTGTGTGTTCAGTGCTCAGGGTACTGGGTGCTCAGTACTCAGGGTGCTCAGTGCTTGGGGTGCTGGGTGCGCAGTACTCAGGGTGTTGGGTGCTCAGTACTCAGGGTGCTCAGTGCTTGGGGTGCTGGGTGCTCAGTACTCAGGGTGCTCAGTGCTTGGGGTGTTGGGTGCTCAGTACTCAGGGTGCTGGGTGCTCAGTGCTCAGGGTGCTGGGTGCTCAGTACTCAGGGTGCTGGGTGCTCATTACTCAGGGTGCTAGGTGCTCAGTGTTCGGGGTGCTGGGTGCTCAGTGCTCGGGGTGCTGGGTGCTCAGTGCTCAGGGTGCTGGGTGCTCAGTGCTCAGGGTGCTGGGTGCTCAGTGCTCAGGGTGCTGGGTGCTGAGTGCTCAGGGTGCTGGGTGCTCAGTGCTCAGGGTGCTGGGTGCTCAGTACTCAGGGTGCTGGGTGCGCAGTGCTCGGGGTGATGGGTGCTCAGTGCTCAGGGTGCTGGGTGCTCAGTGCTCAGGGTGCTGGGTGCTCAGTGTTCGGGGTGCTGGGTGCTCAGTACTCAGGATGCTGGGTGCTCAGTACTCAGGGTGCTGGGTGATCAGTACTCGGGTGCTGGGTGCTCAGTGCTCAGAGTGCTGGGTGCTCAGTGCTTGGGGTGCTGGGTGCTCAGTGCTCAGTACTCAGGGTGCTGGGTGCTCAGTGCTCTTGGTGCTGGGTTCACAGTGCTCAGTACTCAGGGTGCTGGGTGCTCAGTGCTCAGGGTGCTGGGTGCTCAGTGCTCAGGGTGCTGGGTGCTCAGTGCTCAGGGTGCTGGGTGCTCAGTGCTCAGGGTGCTGGGTACTCAGTGCTCGGGGTGCTGGGTGCTCAGTACTCAGGGTGCTGGGTGCTCAGTGCTCAGGGTGCTGGGTGCTCAGTGCTCAGGGTGCTGGGTGCTCAGTACTCAGTGTGCTGGGTGCTCAGTGCTCGGGGTGCTCGGTGCTCAGTACTCAGGGTGCTGTGTGCTCAGTACTCAGGGTGCTGGGTGCTTAGTACTTAGGGTGCTGGGTGCTTAGTACTCAGGGTGCTGGCTGCTCAGTGCTCAGGGTGCTCGGTGCTCAGTGCTCGGGGTGCTGGGTGCTCAGTACTCAGGGTGGTCAGTGCTCAGTGCTCTGGTTGCTGGGTGCTCTGTGCTCGGAGTGCTGGGTGCTCATTTCTCAGGGTGCTGGGTGCTCAGTACTCAGGGTGCTCAGTGCTCAGTGCTCGGGGTGCTGGGTGCTCAGTGCTCGGGGTGCTGGGTGCTCAGTGCTCAGGGTGCTGGGTGCTCAGTGCTCAGGGTTCTGGGTGCTCAGTGCTCGGGGCGCTGGGTACTCAGTGCTCGGGGTGCTCGGAGCTCAGTACTCAGTGTGCTGGGTGCTCAGTGCTCGGGGTGCTCGGTGCTCAGTACTCAGGGTGCTGGGTGCTCAGTGCTCGGGGTGCTCGGTGCTCAGTACGTTGGGTGCTCACTACTCAGGGTGCTGGGTGCTCAGTGCTCAGGGTGCTGGGTGCTGAGTGCTCAGGGTGCTGGGTGCTCAGTGCTCAGGGTGCTGGGTGATCAGTACTCAGTGTGCTGGGTGCGCAGTGCTCGGGGTGCTGGGTGCTCAGTGCTCAGGGTGCTGGGTGCTCAGTGCTCAGGGTGCTGGGTGCTCAGTACTCGGGGTGCTGTGTGCTCAGTACTCAGGGTGCTGGGTGCTCAGTACTCAGGGTGCTGGGTGATCAGTACTCGGGTGCTGGGTGCTCAGTGCTCAGGGTGCTGGGTGCTCAGTGCTTGGGGTGCTGGGTGCTCAGTGCTCAGTACTCAGGGTGCTGGGGGCTCAGTGCTTGGGGTGCTGGGTGCTCAGTGCTCAGTACTCAGGGTGCTGGGTGCTCAGTGCTTGGGGTGCTTGATGCTCAGTACTCAGGGTGCTGGGTGCTCAGTGCTCAGTACACAGGGTGCTGGGTGCTCAGTGCTCGGGGTGCTGGGTGCTCAGTGCTCAGTACTCAGGGTGCTGGGTGCTCAGTGCTCGGGGTGCTTGATGCTCAGTACTCAGGGTGCTGGGTGCTCAGTGCTCAGGGTGCTGGGTGCTCAGTACTCAGGGTGCTGGGTGCTCAGTACTCAGTATGCTGGGTGCTCAGTGCTCGGGGTGCTCAGTACTCAGGGTGCTGTGTGTTCAGTGCTCAGGGTACTGGGTGCTCAGTACTCAGGGTGCTCAGTGCTCGGGGTGCTTGATGCTCAGTACTCAGGGTGCTGGGTGCTCAGTGCTCAGGGTGCTGGGTGCTCAGTACTCAGGGTGCTGGGTGCTCAGTTCTCAGTATGCTGGGTGCTCAGTGCTCGGGGTGCTCAGTACTCAGGGTGCTGTGTGTTCAGTGCTCAGGGTACTGGGTGCTCAGTACTCAGGGTGCTCAGTGCTTGGGGTGCTGGGTGCGCAGTACTCAGGGTGTTGGGTGCTCAGTACTCAGGGTGCTCAGTGCTTGGGGTGCTGGGTGCTCAGTACTCAGGGTGCTCAGTGCTTGGGGTGTTGGGTGCTCAGTACTCAGGGTGCTGGGTGCTCAGTGCTCAGGGTGCTGGGTGCTCAGTACTCAGGGTGCTGGGTGCTCATTACTCAGGGTGCTAGGTGCTCAGTGTTCGGGGTGCTGGGTGCTCAGGGCTCGGGGTGCTGGGTGCTCAGTGCTCGGGGCCCTGGTACTCAGTGCTCAGGGTGCTCGGTGCTCAGTGCTCAGGGTGCGGGGTGCTCAGTACTCAGGGTGCTGGGTGCTCAGTGCTCGGGTGCTGGGTGCTCAGTACTCAGGGTGCTGGGTGCTCAGTGCTCAGGGTGCTGGGTGCTCAGTGCTCAGGGTGCTCGGTGCTTAGTACTCGGGGTGCTGGGTGCTCAGTACTCAGGGTTCTGGGTGCTCAGTGCTCAGGGTGCTGGGTGCTCAGTGCTCAGGGTGCTGGGTGCTCAGTACTCAGGGTGCTGGGTGCTCAGTACTCAGGGTGCTGGGTGCTCAGTTCTCAGGGTGCTGGGTGCTCAGTGCTCGGGTTGCTGGGTGCTCAGTTCTCGGGGTGCTCGGTGCTCAGTGCTCAAGGTGCTGGGTGCTCAGTACTCAGGGTGATCATTGCTCAGGATGCTGGGTGCACAGTGCTCGGGGTGCTGGGTACTCCGTGCTCAGTACACAGGGTGCTGGGTGCTCAGTGCTCGGGGTCCTGGGTGCTCAGTGCTCAGTACTCAGGGTGATGGGTGCTCAGTGCTCGGGGTGCTTGATGCTCAGTACTCAGGGTGCTGGGTGCTCAGTGCTCAGGGTGCTGGGTGCTCAGTACTCAGGGTGCTGGGTGCTCAGTACTCAGTATGCTGGGTGCTCAGTGCTCGGGGTGCTCAGTACTCAGGGTGCTGTGTGTTCAGTGCTCAGGGTACTGGGTGCTCAGTACTCAGGGTGCTCAGTGCTTGGGGTGCTGGGTGCTCAGTACTCAGGGTGCTCAGTGCTTGGGGTGTTGGGTGCTCAGTACTCAGGGTGCTGGGTGCTCAGTGCTCAGGGTGCTGGGTGCTCAGTACTCAGGGTGCTGGGTGCTCATTACTCAGGGTGCTAGGTGCTCAGTGTTCGGGGTGCTGGGTGCTCAGTGCTCGGGGTGCTGGGTGCTCAGTACTCGGGGTGCTCGGTCCTCAGTACGTTGGGTGCTCACTAATCAGGGTGCTGGGTGCTCAGTGCTCAGGGTGCTGGGTGCTCAGTGCTCAGGGTGCTGGGTGCTCAGTGCTCAGGGTGCTGGGTGCTCAGTACTCAGGGTGCTGGGTGCGCAGTGCTCAGGGTGCTGGGTGCTCAGTGCTCAGGGTGCTGGGTGCTCAGTGCTCAGGGTGCTGGGTGCTCAGTGCTCGGGGCGCTGGGTGCTCAGTGCTCGGGGTGCTCGGAGCTCAGTACTCAGTGTGCTGGGTGCTCAGTGCTCGGGGTGCTCGGTGCTCAGTACTCAGGGTGCTGGGTGCTCAGTGCTCGGGGTGCTCGGTGCTCAGTACGTTGGGTGCTCACTACTCAGGGTGCTGGGTGCTCAGTGCTCAGGGTGCTGGGTGCTGAGTGCTCAGGGTGCTGGGTGCTCAGTGCTCAGGGTGCTGGGTGCTCAGTACTCAGGGTGCTGGGTGCGCAGTGCTCGGGGTGATGGGTGCTCAGTGCTCAGGGTGCTGGGTGCTCAGTGCTCAGGGTGCTGGGTGCTCAGTGCTCGGGGTGCTGGGTGCTCAGTACTCAGGGTGCTGGGTGCTCAGTACTCAGGGTGCTGGGTGATCAGTACTCGGGTGCTGGGTGCTCAGTGCTCAGAGTGCTGGGTGCTCAGTGCTTGGGGTGCTGGGTGCTCAGTGCTCAGTACTCAGGGTGCTGGGTGCTCAGTGCTCTTGGTGCTGGGTGCACAGTGCTCAGTACTCAGGGTGCTGGGTGCTCAGTGCTCAGGGTGCTGGGTGCTCAGTGCTCAGGGTGCTGGGTGCTCAGTGCTCAGTGTGCTGGGTGCTCAGTGCTCAGGGTGCTGGGTACTCAGTGCTCGGGGTGCTGGGTGCTCAGTACTCAGGGTGCTGGGTGCTCAGTGCTCAGGGTGCTGGGTGCTCAGTGCTCAGGGTGCTGGGTGCTCAGTACTCAGTGTGCTGGGTGCTCAGTGCTCGGGGTGCTCGGTGCTCAGTACTCAGGGTGCTGTGTGCTCAGTACTCAGGGTGCTGGGTGCTTAGTACTTAGGGTGCTGGGTGCTTAGTACTCAGGGTGCTGGCTGCTCAGTGCTCAGGGTGCTCGGTGCTCAGTGCTCGGGGTGCTGGGTGCTCAGTACTCAGGGTAGTCAGTGCTCAGTGCTCTGGGTGCTGGGTGCTCTGTGCTCGGAGTGCTGGGTGCTCATTTCTCAGGGTGCTGCGTGCTCAGTACTCAGGGTGCTCAGTGCTCAGTGCTCGGGGTGCTGGGTGCTCAGTGCTCGGGGTGCTGGGTGCTCAGTGCTCAGGGTGCTGGGTGCTCAGTGCTCAGGGTTCTGGGTGCTCAGTGCTCGGGGCGCTGGGTACTCAGTGCTCGGGGTGCTCGGAGCTCAGTACTCAGTGTGCTGGGTGCTCAGTGCTCGGGGTGCTCGGTGCTCAGTACTCAGGGTGCTGGGTGCTCAGTGCTCGGGGTGCTCGGTGCTCAGTACGTTGGGGGCTCACTACTCAGGGTGCTGGGTGCTCAGTGCTCAGGGTGCTGGGTGCTGAGTGCTCAGGGTGCTGGGTGCTCAGTGCTCAGGGTGCTGGGTGCTCAGTACTCAGGGTGCTGGGTGCGCAGTGCTCGGGGTGCTGGGTGCTCAGTGCTCAGGGTGCTGGGTGCTCAGTGCTCAGGGTGCTGGGTGCTCAGTACTCGGGGTGCTGTGTGCTCAGTACTCAGGGTGCTGGGTGCTCAGTACTCAGGGTGCTGGGTGATCAGTACTCGGGTGCTGGGTGCTCAGTGCTCAGGGTGCTGGGTGCTCAGTGCTTGGGGTGCTGGGTGCTCAGTGCTCAGTACTCAGGGTGCTGGGGGCTCAGTGCTTGGGGTGCTGGGTGCTCAGTGCTCAGTACTCAGGGTGCTGGGTGCTCAGTGCTCAGGGTGCTGGGTGCTCAGTGCTCAGGGTGCTGGGTGCTCAGTGCTCAGGGTGCTGGGTGCTCAGTACTCAGGGTGCTCGGTGCTTAGTACTCAGGGTGCTGGGTGCTCAGTACTCCGGGTGCTGGGTGCTCAGTGCTCAGTACTCAGGGTGCTGGGTGCTCAGTACTCAGGGTGCTGGGTGCTCAGTGCTCGGGGTGCTGGGTGCTCAGTACTCGGGGTGCTCGGTGCTCAGTACTCAGGGTGCTGGGTGCTCAGTGCTCGGGGTGCTCAGTACTCAGGGTGCTGTGTGTTCAGTTCTCAGGGTGCTGGGTGCTCAGTACTCAGGGTGCTCGGTGCTTAGTACTCAGGGTGCTGGGTGCTCAGTACTCCGGGTGCTGGGTGCTCAGTGCTCGGGGTGCTCAGTGCTCAGTGCTCAAGGTGCTGGGTGCTCAGTACTCAGGGTGATCATTGCTCAGGGTGCGGGGTGCTCAGTACTCAGGGTGCTCAGTGCTCAGTACTAAGGGTGCTCAGTGCTCAGGGTGCTGGGTGCTCAGTGTTCGGGGTGCTCGGTGATCAGTACTCAGGGTGCTGGGTGCTCAGTGCTCATGGTGCTGGGTGCTCAGTGCTCAGGGTGCTGGTTGCTCAGTGCTCAGGGTGCTGGGTGCTCAGTACTCAGGGTTTTCGGTGCTCAGTACTCCGGGTGCTCAGTGCTCGGAGTGCTGGGTGCTCAGTACTCAGGGTGCTGGGTGCTCAGTACTCAGGGTGCTGGGTGCTCAGTACTCGGGTGCTGGGTGCTCAGTGCTCAGAGTGCTGGGTGCTCAGTGCTTGGGGTGCTGGGTGCTCAGTGCTCAGTACTCAGGGTGCTGGGAGCTCAGTGCTCTTGGTGCTGGGTGCACAGTGCTCAGTACTCAGGGTGCTGGGTGCTCAGTGCTCAGGGTGCTGGGTGCTCAGTGCTCAGGGTGCTGGGTGCTCAGTGCTCAGGGTGCTGGGTGCTCAGTGCTCAGGGTGCTGGGTACTCAGTGCTCGGGGTGCTGGGTGCTCAGTACTCAGGGTGCTGGGTGCTCAGTGCTCAGGGTGCTGGGTGCTCAGTGCTCAGGGTGCTGGGTGCTCAGTACTCAGGGTGCTGGGTGCTCAGTGCTCGGGGTGCTCAGTGCTCAGTACGCTGGGTGCTCAGTACTCAGGTTGCTGGGTGCTCAGTACTCAGGGTGCTGTGTGCTCAGTACTCAGGGTGCTGGGTGCTTAGTACTCAGGGTGCTGGGTGCTTAGTACTCAGGGTGCTGGCTGCTCAGTGCTCAGGGTGCTCGGTGCTCAGTGCTCGGGGTGCTGGGTGCTCAGTACTCAGGGTGGTCAGTGCTCAGTGCTATGGGTGCTGGGTGCTCTGTGCTCGGGGTGCTGGGTGCTCATTGCTCAGGGTGCTGGGTGCTCAGTACTCAGGGTGCTCAGTGCTCAGTGCTCGGGGTGCTGGGTGCTCAGTGCTAGGGGTGCTGGGTGCTCAGTGCTCAGGGTGCTGGGTGCTCAGTGCTCAGGGTTCTGGGTGCTCAGTGCTCGGGGCGCTGGGTACTCAGTGCTCGGGGTGCTCGGAGCTCAGTACTCAGTGTGCTGGGTGCTCAGTGCTCGTTGTGCTCGGTGCTCAGTACTCAGGGTGCTGGGTGCTCAGTGCTCAGGGTTCTGGGTGCTCAGTGCTCGGGGCGCTGGGTACTCAGTGCTCGGGGTGCTCGGAGCTCAGTACTCAGTGTGCTGGGTGCTCAGTGCTCGGGGTGCTCGGTGCTCAGTACTCAGGGTGCTGGGTGCTCAGTGCTCGGGGTGCTCGGTGCTCAGTACGTTGGGGGCTCACTACTCAGGGTGCTGGGTGCTCAGTGCTCAGGGTGCTGGGTGCTGAGTGCTCAGGGTGCTGGGTGCTCAGTGCTCAGGGTGCTGGGTGCTCAGTACTCAGGGTGCTGGGTGCGCAGTGCTCGGGGTGCTGGGTGCTCAGTGCTCAGGGTGCTGGGTGCTCAGTGCTCAGGGTGCTGGGTGCTCAGTACTCGGGGTGCTGTGTGCTCAGTACTCAGGGTGCTGGGTGCTCAGTACTCAGGGTGCTGGGTGATCAGTACTCGGGTGCTGGGTGCTCAGTGCTCAGGGTGCTGGGTGCTCAGTGCTTGGGGTGCTGGGTGCTCAGTGCTCAGTACTCAGGGTGCTGGGGGCTCAGTGCTTGGGGTGCTGGGTGCTCAGTGCTCAGTACTCAGGGTGCTGGGTGCTCAGTGCTCAGGGTGCTGGGTGCTCAGTGCTCAGGGTGCTGGGTGCTCAGTGCTCAGGGTGCTGGGTGCTCAGTACTCAGGGTGCTCGGTGCTTAGTACTCAGGGTGCTGGGTGCTCAGTACTCCGGGTGCTGGGTGCTCAGTGCTCAGTACTCAGGGTGCTGGGTGCTCAGTACTCAGGGTGCTGGGTGCTCAGTGCTCGGGGTGCTGGGTGCTCAGTACTCGGGGTGCTCGGTGCTCAGTACTCAGGGTGCTGGGTGCTCAGTGCTCGGGGTGCTCAGTACTCAGGGTGCTGTGTGTTCAGTTCTCAGGGTGCTGGGTGCTCAGTACTCAGGGTGCTCGGTGCTTAGTACTCAGGGTGCTGGGTGCTCAGTACTCCGGGTGCTGGGTGCTCAGTGCTCGGGGTGCTCAGTGCTCAGTGCTCAAGGTGCTGGGTGCTCAGTACTCAGGGTGATCATTGCTCAGGGTGCGGGGTGCTCAGTACTCAGGGTGCTCAGTGCTCAGTACTAAGGGTGCTCAGTGCTCAGGGTGCTGGGTGCTCAGTGTTCGGGGTGCTCGGTGATCAGTACTCAGGGTGCTGGGTGCTCAGTGCTCATGGTGCTGGGTGCTCAGTGCTCAGGGTGCTGGTTGCTCAGTGCTCAGGGTGCTGGGTGCTCAGTACTCAGGGTTTTCGGTGCTCAGTACTCCGGGTGCTCAGTGCTCGGAGTGCTGGGTGCTCAGTACTCAGGGTGCTGGGTGCTCAGTACTCAGGGTGCTGGGTGCTCAGTACTCGGGTGCTGGGTGCTCAGTGCTCAGAGTGCTGGGTGCTCAGTGCTTGGGGTGCTGGGTGCTCAGTGCTCAGTACTCAGGGTGCTGGGAGCTCAGTGCTCTTGGTGCTGGGTGCACAGTGCTCAGTACTCAGGGTGCTGGGTGCTCAGTGCTCAGGGTGCTGGGTGCTCAGTGCTCAGGGTGCTGGGTGCTCAGTGCTCAGGGTGCTGGGTGCTCAGTGCTCAGGGTGCTGGGTACTCAGTGCTCGGGGTGCTGGGTGCTCAGTACTCAGGGTGCTGGGTGCTCAGTGCTCAGGGTGCTGGGTGCTCAGTGCTCAGGGTGCTGGGTGCTCAGTACTCAGGGTGCTGGGTGCTCAGTGCTCGGGGTGCTCAGTGCTCAGTACGCTGGGTGCTCAGTACTCAGGTTGCTGGGTGCTCAGTACTCAGGGTGCTGTGTGCTCAGTACTCAGGGTGCTGGGTGCTTAGTACTCAGGGTGCTGGGTGCTTAGTACTCAGGGTGCTGGCTGCTCAGTGCTCAGGGTGCTCGGTGCTCAGTGCTCGGGGTGCTGGGTGCTCAGTACTCAGGGTGGTCAGTGCTCAGTGCTATGGGTGCTGGGTGCTCTGTGCTCGGGGTGCTGGGTGCTCATTGCTCAGGGTGCTGGGTGCTCAGTACTCAGGGTGCTCAGTGCTCAGTGCTCGGGGTGCTGGGTGCTCAGTGCTAGGGGTGCTGGGTGCTCAGTGCTCAGGGTGCTGGGTGCTCAGTGCTCAGGGTTCTGGGTGCTCAGTGCTCGGGGCGCTGGGTACTCAGTGCTCGGGGTGCTCGGAGCTCAGTACTCAGTGTGCTGGGTGCTCAGTGCTCGTTGTGCTCGGTGCTCAGTACTCAGGGTGCTGGGTGCTCAGTGCTCGGGGTGCTCGGTGCTCAGTACGTTGGGTGCTCACTACTCAGGGTGCTGGGTGCTCAGTGCTCAGGGTGCTGGGTGCTGAGTGCTCAGGGTGCTGGGTGCTCAGTGCTCAGGGTGCTGGGTGCTCAGTACTCAGGGTGCTGGGTGCGCAGTGCTCGGGGTGCTGGGTGCTCAGTGCTCAGGGTGCTGGGTGCTCAGTGCTCAGGGTGCTGGGTGCTCAGTACTCGGGGTGCTGGGTGCTCAGTACTCAGGGTGCTGGGTGCTCAGTACTCAGGGTGCTGGGTGATCAGTACTCGGGTGCTGGGTGCTCAGTGCTCAGAGTGCTGGGTGCTCAGTGCTTGGGGTGCTGGGTGCTCAGTGCTCAGTACTCAGGGTGCTGGGTGCTCAGTGCTCTTGGTGCTGGGTGCACAGTGCTCAGTACTCAGGGTGCTGGGTGCTCAGTGCTCAGTGTGCTGGGTGCTCAGTGCTCAGGGTGCTGGGTGCTCAGTGCTCAGGGTGCTGGGTGCTCAGTGCTCAGGGTGCTGGGTACTCAGTGCTCGGGGTGCTGGGTGCTCAGTACTCAGGGTGCTGGGTGCTCAGTACTCAGGGTGCTCAGTGCTCAGTACTCAGGGTGCTCAGTGCTCAGTACTCAGGGTGCTCAGTGCTCAGGGTGCTGGGTGCTCAGTGCTCGGGGTGCTGGGTGCTCAGTCCTCAGGGTGCTGGTTGCTCAGTGCTCAGGGTGCTCGGTGCTCAGTGCTCAGGGTGCTGGGTGCTCAGTACTCAGGGTGCTGGGTGCTCAGTGCTCGGGGTGCTGGGTGCTCAGTACTCAGGGTGGTCAGTGCTCAGTGCTCTGGGTGCTGGGTGCTCTGTGCTCGGAGTGCTGGGTGCTCATTTCTCAGGGTGCTGGGTGCTCAGTACTCAGGGTGCTCAGTGCTCAGTGCTCGGGGTGCTGGGTGCTCAGTGCTCGGGGTGCTGGGTGCTCAGTGCTCAGGGTGCTGGGTGCTCAGTGCTCAGGGTTCTGGGTGCTCAGTGCTCGGGGCGCTGGGTGCTCAGTGCTCGGGGTGCTCGGTGCTCAGTACTCAGGGTGCTGGGTGCTCAGTGCTCGGGGTGCTCGGTGCTCAGTACGTTGGGTGCTCACTACTCAGGGTGCTGGGTGCTCAGTGCTCAGGGTGCTGGGTGCTGAGTGCTCAGGGTGCTGGGTGCTCAGTGCTCAGGGTGCTGGGTGCTCAGTACTCAGGGTGCTGGGTGCGCAGTGCTCGGGGTGCTGGGTGCTCAGTGCTCAGGGTGCTGGGTGCTCAGTGCTCAGGGTGCTGGGTGCTCAGTACTCGGGGTGCTGTGTGCTCAGTACTCAGGGTGCTGGGTGCTCAGTACTCAGGGTGCTGGGTGATCAGTACTCGGGTGCTGGGTGCTCAGTGCTCAGGGTGCTGGGTGCTCAGTGCTTGGGGTGCTGGGTGCTCAGTGCTCAGTACTCAGGGTGCTGGGGGCTCAGTGCTTGGGGTGCTGGGTGCTCAGTGCTCAGTACTCAGGGTGCTGGGTGCTCAGTGCTCAGGGTGCTGGGTGCTCAGTGCTCAGGGTGCTGGGTGCTCAGTGCTCAGGGTGCTGGGTGCTCAGTACTCAGGGTGCTCGGTGCTTAGTACTCAGGGTGCTGGGTGCTCAGTACTCCGGGTGCTGGGTGCTCAGTGCTCAGTACTCAGGGTGCTGGGTGCTCAGTACTCAGGGTGCTGGGTGCTCAGTGCTCGGGGTGCTGGGTGCTCAGTGCTCGGGGTGCTCGGTGCTCAGTACTCAGGGTGCTGGGTGCTCAGTGCTCGGGGTGCTCAGTACTCAGGGTGCTGTGTGTTCAGTTCTCAGGGTGCTGGGTGCTCAGTACTCAGGGTGCTCGGTGCTTAGTACTCAGGGTGCTGGGTGCTCAGTACTCCGGGTGCTGGGTGCTCAGTGCTCGGGGTGCTCAGTGCTCAGTGCTCAAGGTGCTGGGTGCTCAGTACTCAGGGTGATCATTGCTCAGGGTGCGGGGTGCTCAGTACTCAGGGTGCTCGGTGCTTAGTACTCAGGGTGCTGGGTGCTCAGTACTCCGGGTGCTGGCTGCTCAGTGCTCAGGGTGCTCGGTGCTCAGTGCTCGGGGTGCTGGGTGCTCAGTACTCAGGGTGGTCAGTGCTCAGTGCTATGGGTGCTGGGTGCTCTGTGCTCGGGGTGCTGGGTGCTCATTGCTCAGGGTGCTGGGTGCTCAGTACTCAGGGTGCTCAGTGCTCAGTGCTCGGGGTGCTGGGTGCTCAGTGCTAGGGGTGCTGGGTGCTCAGTGCTCAGGGTGCTGGGTGCTCAGTGCTCAGGGTTCTGGGTGCTCAGTGCTCGGGGCGCTGGGTACTCAGTGCTCGGGGTGCTCGGAGCTCAGTACTCAGTGTGCTGGGTGCTCAGTGCTCGTTGTGCTCGGTGCTCAGTACTCAGGGTGCTGGGTGCTCAGTGCTCGGGGTGCTCGGTGCTCAGTACGTTGGGTGCTCACTACTCAGGGTGCTGGGTGCTCAGTGCTCAGGGTGCTGGGTGCTGAGTGCTCAGGGTGCTGGGTGCTCAGTGCTCAGGGTGCTGGGTGCTCAGTACTCAGGGTGCTGGGTGCTTAGTACTCAGGGTGCTGGCTGCTCAGTGCTCAGGGTGCTCGGTGCTCAGTGCTCGGGGTGCTGGGTGCTCAGTACTCAGGGTGCTCAGTGCTCAGTGCTCTGGGTGCTTGGTGCTCTGTGCTCGGGGTTCTGGGTGCTCATTGCTCAGGGTGCTGGGTGCTCAGTTCTCAGGGTGCTCAGTGCTCAGTGCTCGGGGTGCTGGGTGCTCTGTGCTCGGGGTGCTGGGTGCTCAGTGCTCAGGGTGCTGGGTGCTCAGTGCCCAGGGTTCTGGGTGCTCAGTGCTCGGGGCGCTGGGTACTCAGTGCTCGGGGTGCTCGGAGCTCAGTACTCAGTGTGCTGGGTGCTCAGTGCTCGGGGTGCTCGGTGCTCAGTACTCGGGGTGCTGGGTGCTCAGTGCTCGGGGTGCTCGGTGCTCAGTACGTTGGGTGCTCACTACTCAGGGTGCTGGGTGCTCAGTGCTCAGGGTGCTGGGTGCTGAGTGCTCAGGGTGCTGGGTGATCAGTGCTCAGGGTGCTGGGTGCTCAGTACTCAGGGTGCTGGGTGCACAGTGCTCGGGGTGCTGGGTGCTCAGTGCTCAGGGTGCTGGGTGCTCAGTGCTCAGGGTGCTGGGTGCTCAGTACTCGGGGTGCTGGGTGCTCAGTACTCAGGGTGCTGGGTGCTCAGTACTCAGGGTGCTGGGTGATCAGTACTCGGGTGCTGGGTGCTCAGTGCTCAGAGTGCTGGGTGCTCAGTGCTCGGGGTGCTGGGTGCTCAGTGCTCAGTACTCAGGGTGCTGGGTGCTCAGTGCTCTTGGTGCTGGGTGCACAGTGCTCAGTACTCAGGGTGCTGGGTGCTCAGTGCTCAGTGTGCTGGGTGCTCAGTGCTCAGGGTGCTGGGTGCTCAGTGCTCAGGGTGCTGGGTGCTCAGTGCTCAGGGTGCTGGGTACTCAGTGCTCGGGGTGCTGGGTGCTCAGTACTCAGGGTGCTGGGTGCTCAGTACTCAGGGTGCTCAGTGCTCAGTACTCAGGGTGCTCAGTGCTCAGTACTCAGGGTGCTCAGTGCTCAGGGTGCTGGGTGCTCAGTGCTCTGGGTGCTGGGTGCTCAGTCCTCAGGGTGCTGGGTGCTCAGTGCTCAGGGTGCTCGGTGCTCAGTGCTCAGGGTGCTGGGTGCTCAGTACTCAGGGTGCTGGGTGCTCAGTGCTCGGGGTGCTGGGTGCTCAGTGCTCAGGGTGCTGGGTGCTCAGTGCTCAGGGTGCTGGGTGCTCAGTGCTCAGTACTCAGGGTGCTGGGTGCTCAGTACTCAGGGTGCTGGGTGCTCATTGCTCGGGGTGCTGGGTGCTCAGTGCTCGGGGTGCTCGGTGCTCAGTACTGAGGGTGCTGGGTGCTCAGTGCTCGGGGTGCTCAGTACTCAGGGTGCTGTGTGTTCAGTGCTCAGGGTGCTGTGTGCTCAGTACTCAGGGTGCTCGGTGCTTAGTACTCAGGGTGCTGGGTGCTCAGTACTCCGGGTGCTGGGTGCTCAGTGCTCGGGGTGCTGGGTGCTCAGTGCTCAAGGTGCTGGGTGCTCAGTACTCAGGGTGATCATTGCTCAGGGTGCTGGGTGCTCAGTACTCAGGGTGCTGGGTGCTCAGTACTCAGGGTGCTCAGTGCTCAGTACTCAGGGTGCTCAGTTCTCAGTACTAAGGGTGCTCAGTGCTCAGGGTGCTGGGTGCTCAGTGCTCAGGGTGCTGGTTGCTCAGTGCTCAGGGTGCTGGGTGCTCAGTACTCAGGGTTTTCGGTGCTCAGTACTCCGGGTGCTCAGTGCTCAGTACTCAGGGTGCTGTGTGCTCAGTGCTCAGGGTGCTGGGTGCTCAGTACTCAGGGTGCTCGGTGCTCAGTACTCAGGGTGCTGGGTGCTCAGTGCTCAGGGTGCTGGGTGCTCAGTACTCAGGGTGCTGGGTGCTCAGTGCTCGGGGTGCTTGGTGCTCAGTACGCTGGGTGCTCAGTACTCAGGGTGCTGGGTGCTCAGTACTCAGGGTGCTGTGTGCTCAGTACTCAGGTTGCTGGGTGCTTAGTACTCAGGGTGCTGGGTGCTTAGTACTCAGGGTGCTGGCTGCTCAGTGCTCAGGGTGCTCGGTGCTCAGTGCTCGGGGTGCTGGGTGCTCAGTACTCAGGGTGCTCAGTGCTCAGTGCTCTGGGTGCTGGGTGCTCTGTGCTCGGGGTGCTGGGTGCTCATTGCTCAGGGTGCTGGGTGCTCAGTTCTCAGGGTGCTCAGTGCTCAGTGCTCGGGGTGCTGGGTGCTCAGTGCTCGGGGTGCTGGGTGCTCAGTGCTCAGGGTGCTGGGTGCTCAGTGCCCAGGGTTCTGGGTGCTCAGTGCTCGGGGCGCTTTGTACTCAGTGCTCGGGGTGCTCGGAGCTCAGTACTCAGTGTGCTGGGTGCTCAGTGCTCGGGGTGCTCGGTGCTCAGTACTCGGGGTGCTGGGTGCTCAGTGCTCGGGGTGCTCGGTGCTCAGTAAGTTGGGTGCTCACTACTCAGGGTGCTGGGTGCTCAGTGCTCAGGGTGCTGGGTGCTGAGTGCTCAGGGTGCTGGGTGCTCAGTGCTCAGGGTGCTGGGTGCTCAGTACTCAGGGTGCTGGGTGCACAGTGCTCGGGGTGCTGGGTGCTCAGTGCTCAGGGTGCTGGGTGCTCAGTGCTCAGGGTGCTGGATGCTCAGTACTCGGGGTGCTGGGTGCTCAGTACTCAGGGTGCTGGGTGCTCAGTACTCAGGGTGCTGGGTGATCAGTACTCGGGTGCTGGGTGCTCAGTGCTCAGAGTGCTGGGTGATCAGTGCTCGGGGTGCTGGGTGCTCAGTGCTCAGTACTCAGGGTGCTGGGTGCTCAATGCTCTTGGTGCTGGGTGCACAGTGCTCAGTACTCAGGGTGCTGGGTGCTCAGTGCTCAGGGTGCTGGGTGCTCAGTGCTCAGCGTGCTGGGTGCTCAGTGCTCAGGGTGCTCAGTGCTCAGGGTGCTGGGTACTCAGTGCTCGGGGTGCTGGGTGCTCAGTACTCAGGGTGCTGGGTGCTCAGTACTCAGGGTGCTCAGTGCTCAGTACTCAGGGTGCTCAGTGCTCAGTACTCAGGGTGTTCAGTGCTCAGGGTGCTGGGTGCTCAGTGCTCGGGGTGCTGGGTGCTCAGTCCTCAGGTTGCTGGGTGCTCAGTGCTCAGCCTGCTCGGTGCTCAGTGCTCAGGGTGCTATGTGCTCAGTACTCAGGGTGCTGGGTGCTCAGTGCTCGGGGTGCTGGGTGCTCAGTACTCAGGGTGCTGGGTGCTCAGTGCTCAGGGTGCTGGGTGCTCAGTGCTCAGGGTGCTCGGTGATTAGTACTCAGGGTGCTGGGTGCTCAGTACTCAGGGTGCTGGGTGCTCAGTGCTCAGGGTGCTGGGTGCTCAGTGCTCAGGGTGCTGGGTGCTCAGTACTCAGGGTGCTGGGTGCTCAGTTCTCGGGGTGCTGGGTGCTCAGTACTCAGGGAGCTGGGTGCTCAGTACTCAGGGTGCTGGGTGCTCAGTACTCGGGTGCTGGGTGCTCAGTGCTCAGGGTGCTGGTTGCTCAGTGCTCGGGGTGCTGGGTGCTCAGTGCTCAGTACTCAGGGTGCTGGGTGCTCAGGGCTCGGGGTGCTGGGTGGTCAGTGCTCAGTACTCAGGGTGCTGGGTGCTCAGTGCTCGGGGTGCTTGATGCTCAGTACTCAGGGTGCTGGGTGCTCAGTGCTCAGTACACAGGGTGCTGGGTGCTCAGTGCTCGGGGTGCTGGGTGCTCAGTGCTCAGTACTCAGGGTGCTGGGTGATCAGTGCTCGGGGTGCTTGATGCTCAGTACTCAGGGTGCTGGGTGCTCAGTGCTCAGGGTGCTGGGTGCTCAGTACTCAGGGTGCTGGGTGCTCAGTACTCAGTATGCTGGGTGCTCAGTGCTCGGGGTGCTCAGTACTCAGGGTGCTGTGTGTTCAGTGCTCAGGGTACTGGGTGCTCAGTACTCAGGGTGCTCAGTGCTCGGGGTGCTGGGTGCTCAGTGCTCGGGGTGCTGGGTGCTCAGTACTCGGGCCTGGGTGCTCAGTACTCAGTGTGCTGGGTGCTCAGTGCTCGGGGTGCTCGGTGCTCAGTACTCGGGGTGCTGGGTGCTCAGTGCTCGGGGTGCTCGGTGCTCAGTAAGTTGGGTGCTCACTACTCAGGGTGCTGGGTGCTCAGTGCTCAGGGTGCTGGGTGCTGAGTGCTCAGGGTGCTGGGTGCTCAGTGCTCAGGGTGCTGGGTGCTCAGTACTCAGGGTGCTGGGTGCACAGTGCTCGGGGTGCTGGGTGCTCAGTGCTCAGGGTGCTGGGTGCTCAGTGCTCAGGGTGCTGGATGCTCAGTACTCGGGGTGCTGGGTGCTCAGTACTCAGGGTGCTGGGTGCTCAGTACTCAGGGTGCTGGGTGATCAGTACTCGGGTGCTGGGTGCTCAGTGCTCAGAGTGCTGGGTGATCAGTGCTCGGGGTGCTGGGTGCTCAGTGCTCAGTACTCAGGGTGCTGGGTGCTCAATGCTCTTGGTGCTGGGTGCACAGTGCTCAGTACTCAGGGTGCTGGGTGCTCAGTGCTCAGGGTGCTGGGTGCTCAGTGCTCAGCGTGCTGGGTGCTCAGTGCTCAGGGTGCTCAGTGCTCAGGTTGCTGGGTACTCAGTGCTCGGGGTGCTGGGTGCTCAGTACTCAGGGTGCTGGGTGCTCAGTACTCAGGGTGCTCAGTGCTCAGTACTCAGGGTGCTCAGTGCTCAGTACTCAGGGTGCTCAGTGCTCAGGGTGCTGGGTGCTCAGTGCTCGGGGTGCTGGGTGCTCAGTCCTCAGGTTGCTGGGTGCTCAGTGCTCAGCCTGCTCGGTGCTCAGTGCTCAGGGTGCTATGTGCTCAGTACTCAGGGTGCTGGGTGCTCAGTGCTCGGCGTGCTGGGTACTCAGTACTCAGGGTGCTGGGTGCTCAGTGCTCAGGGTGCTGGGTGCTCAGTGCTCAGGGTGCTCGGTGATTAGTACTCAGGGTGCTGGGTGCTCAGTACTCAGGGTGCTGGGTGCTCAGTGCTCAGGGTGCTGGGTGCTCAGTGCTCAGGGTGCTGGGTGCTCAGTACTCAGGGTGCTGGGTGCTCAGTTCTCGGGGTGCTGGGTGCTCAGTACTCAGGGAGCTGGGTGCTCAGTACTCAGGGTGCTGGGTGCTCAGTACTCGGGTGCTGGGTGCTCAGTGCTCAGGGTGCTGGTTGCTCAGTGCTCGGGGTGCTGGGTGCTCAGTGCTCAGTACTCAGGGTGCTGGGTGCTCAGGGCTCGGGGTGCTGGGTGGTCAGTGCTCAGTACTCAGGGTGCTGGGTGCTCAGTGCTCGGGGTGCTTGATGCTCAGTACTCAGGGTGCTGGGTGCTCAGTGCTCAGTACACAGGGTGCTGGGTGCTCAGTGCTCGGGGTGCTGGGTGCTCAGTGCTCAGTACTCAGGGTGCTGGGTGATCAGTGCTCGGGGTGCTTGATGCTCAGTACTCAGGGTGCTGGGTGCTCAGTGCTCAGGGTGCTGGGTGCTCAGTACTCAGGGTGCTGGGTGCTCAGTACTCAGTATGCTGGGTGCTCAGTACTCGGGGTGCTCACTACTCAGGGTGCTGTGTGTTCAGTGCTCAGTGTACTGGGTGCTCAGTACTCAGGGTGCTCAGTGCTCGGGGTGCTTGATGCTCAGTACTCAGGGTGCTGGGTGCTCAGTGCTCAGGGTGCTGGGTGCTCAGTACTCAGGGTGCTGGGTGCTCAGTACTCAGTATGCTGGGTGCTCAGTGCTCGGGGTGCTCAGTACTCAGGGTGCTGTGTGTTCAGTGCTCAGGGTACTGGGTGCTCAGTACTCAGGGTGCTCAGTGCTTGGGGTGCTGGGTGCGCAGCACTCAGGCTGTTGGGTGCTCAGTACTCAGGGTGCTCAGTGCTTGGGGTGCTGGGTGCTCAGTACTCAGGGTGCTCAGTGCTTGGGGTGTTGGGTGCTCAGTACTCTCGGTGCTGGGTGCTCAGTGCTCAGGGTGCTGGGTGCTCAGTACTCAGGGTGCTGGATGCTCATTACTCAGGGTGCTAGGTGCTCAGTGTTCGGGGTGCTGGGTGCTCAGTGCTCGGGGTGCTGGGTGCTCAGTGCTCAGGGTGCTGGGTGCTCAGTGCTCGGGGTGCTGGGTGCTCAGTACTCGGGGTGCTCGGTGCTCAGTACTCAGGGTGCTGGGTGCTCAGTGCTCGGGGTGCTCAGTACTCAGGGTGCTGTGTGTTCAGTTCTCAGGGTGCTGGGTGCTCAGTACTCAGGGTGCTCGGTGCTTAGTACTCAGGGTGCTGGGTGCTCAGTACTCCGGGTGCTGGGTGCTCAGTGCTCGGGGTGCTCAGTGCTCAGTGCTCAAGGTGCTGGGTGCTCAGTACTCAGGGTGATCATTGCTCAGGGTGCGGGGTGCTCAGTACTCAGGGTGCTCAGTGCTCAGTACTAAGGGTGCTCAGTGCTCAGGGTGCTGGGTGCTCAGTGTTCGGGGTGCTCGGTGATCAGTACTCAGGGTGCTGGGTGCTCAGTGCTCATGGTGCTGGGTGCTCAGTGCTCAGGGTGCTGGTTGCTCAGTGCTCAGGGTGCTGGGTGCTCAGTACTCAGGGTTTTCGGTGCTCAGTACTCCGGGTGCTCAGTGCTCGGAGTGCTGGGTGCTCAGTACTCAGGGTGCTGGGTGCTCAGTACTCAGGGTGCTGGGTGCTCAGTACTCGGGTGCTGGGTGCTCAGTGCTCAGAGTGCTGGGTGCTCAGTGCTTGGGGTGCTGGGTGCTCAGTGCTCAGTACTCAGGGTGCTGGGAGCTCAGTGCTCTTGGTGCTGGGTGCACAGTGCTCAGTACTCAGGGTGCTGGGTGCTCAGTGCTCAGGGTGCTGGGTGCTCAGTGCTCAGGGTGCTGGGTGCTCAGTGCTCAGGGTGCTGGGTGCTCAGTGCTCAGGGTGCTGGGTACTCAGTGCTCGGGGTGCTGGGTGCTCAGTACTCAGGGTGCTGGGTGCTCAGTGCTCAGGGTGCTGGGTGCTCAGTGCTCAGGGTGCAAGTGCTCAGTACTCAGGGTGCTGGGTGCTCAGTGCTCGGGGTGCTCAGTGCTCAGTACGCTGGGTGCTCAGTACTCAGGGTGCTGGGTGCTCAGTACTCAGGGTGCTGTGTGCTCAGTACTCAGGGTGCTGGGTGCTTAGTACTCAGGGTGCTGGGTGCTTAGTACTCAGGGTGCTGGCTGCTCAGTGCTCAGGGTGCTCGGTGCTCAGTGCTCGGGGTGCTGGGTGCTCAGTACTCAGGGTGGTCAGTGCTCAGTGCTATGGGTGCTGGGTGCTCTGTGCTCGGGGTGCTGGGTGCTCATTGCTCAGGGTGCTGGGTGCTCAGTACTCAGGGTGCTCAGTGCTCAGTGCTCGGGGTGCTGGGTGCTCAGTGCTAGGGGTGCTGGGTGCTCAGTGCTCAGGGTGCTGGGTGCTCAGTGCTCAGGGTTCTGGGTGCTCAGTGCTCGGGGCGCTGGGTACTCAGTGCTCGGGGTGCTCGGAGCTCAGTACTCAGTGTGCTGGGTGCTCAGTGCTCGTTGTGCTCGGTGCTCAGTACTCAGGGTGCTGGGTGCTCAGTGCTCAGGGTGCTGGGTGCTCAGTACTCGGGGTGCTGGGTGCTCAGTACTCAGGGTGCTGGGTGCTCAGTACTCAGGGTGCTGGGTGATCAGTACTCGGGTGCTGGGTGCTCAGTGCTCAGAGTGCTGGGTGCTCAGTGCTTGGGGTGCTGGGTGCTCAGTGCTCAGTACTCAGGGTGCTGGGTGCTCAGTGCTCTTGGTGCTGGGTGCACAGTGCTCAGTACTCAGGGTGCTGGGTGCTCAGTGCTCAGTGTGCTGGGTGCTCAGTGCTCAGGGTGCTGGGTGCTCAGTGCTCAGGGTGCTGGGTGCTCAGTGCTCAGGGTGCTGGGTACTCAGTGCTCGGGGTGCTGGGTGCTCAGTACTCAGGGTGCTGGGTGCTCAGTACTCAGGGTGCTCAGTGCTCAGTACTCAGGGTGCTCAGTGCTCAGTACTCAGGGTGCTCAGTGCTCAGGGTGCTGGGTGCTCAGTGCTCGGGGTGCTGGGTGCTCAGTCCTCAGGGTGCTGGTTGCTCAGTGCTCAGGGTGCTCGGTGCTCAGTGCTCAGGGTGCTGGGTGCTCAGTACTCAGGGTGCTGGGTGCTCAGTGCTCGGGGTGCTGGGTGCTCAGTACTCAGGGTGGTCAGTGCTCAGTGCTCTGGGTGCTGGGTGCTCTGTGCTCGGAGTGCTGGGTGCTCATTTCTCAGGGTGCTGGGTGCTCAGTACTCAGGGTGCTCAGTGCTCAGTGCTCGGGGTGCTGGGTGCTCAGTGCTCGGGGTGCTGGGTGCTCAGTGCTCAGGGTGCTGGGTGCTCAGTGCTCAGGGTTCTGGGTGCTCAGTGCTCGGGGCGCTGGGTGCTCAGTGCTCGGGGTGCTCGGTGCTCAGTACTCAGGGTGCTGGGTGCTCAGTGCTCGGGGTGCTCGGTGCTCAGTACGTTGGGTGCTCACTACTCAGGGTGCTGGGTGCTCAGTGCTCAGGGTGCTGGGTGCTGAGTGCTCAGGGTGCTGGGTGCTCAGTGCTCAGGGTGCTGGGTGCTCAGTACTCAGGGTGCTGGGTGCGCAGTGCTCGGGGTGCTGGGTGCTCAGTGCTCAGGGTGCTGGGTGCTCAGTGCTCAGGGTGCTGGGTCCTCAGTACTCGGGGTGCTGTGTGCTCAGTACTCAGGGTGCTGGGTGCTCAGTACTCAGGGTGCTGGGTGATCAGTACTCGGGTGCTGGGTGCTCAGTGCTCAGGGTGCTGGGTGCTCAGTGCTTGGGGTGCTGGGTGCTCAGTGCTCAGTACTCAGGGTGCTGGGGTCTCAGTGCTTGGGGTGCTGGGTGCTCAGTGCTCAGTACTCAGGGTGCTGGGTGCTCAGTGCTCAGGGTGCTGGGTGCTCAGTGCTCAGGGTGCTGGGTGCTCAGTGCTCAGGGTGCTGGGTGCTCAGTACTCAGGGTGCTCGGTGCTTAGTACTCAGGGTGCTGGGTGCTCAGTACTCCGGGTGCTGGGTGCTCAGTGCTCAGTACTCAGGGTGCTGGGTGCTCAGTACTCAGGGTGCTGGGTGCTCAGTGCTCGGGGTGCTGGGTGCTCAGTACTCGGGGTGCTCGGTGCTCAGTACTCAGGGTGCTGGGTGCTCAGTGCTCGGGGTGCTCAGTACTCAGGGTGCTGTGTGTTCAGTTCTCAGGGTGCTGGGTGCTCAGTACTCAGGGTGCTCGGTGCTTAGTACTCAGGGTGCTGGGTGCTCAGTACTCCGGGTGCTGGGTGCTCAGTGCTCGGGGTGCTCAGTGCTCAGTGCTCAAGGTGCTGGGTGCTCAGTACTCAGGGTGATCATTGCTCAGGGTGCGGGGTGCTCAGTACTCAGGGTGCTCAGTGCTCAGTACTAAGGGTGCTCAGTGCTCAGGGTGCTGGGTGCTCAGTGTTCGGGGTCCTCGGTGATCAGTACTCAGGGTGCTGGGTGCTCAGTGCTCATGGTGCTGGGTGCTCAGTGCTCAGGGTGCTGGTTGCTCAGTGCTCAGGGTGCTGGGTGCTCAGTACTCAGGGTTTTCGGTGCTCAGTACTCCGGGTGCTCAGTGCTCGGAGTGCTGGGTGCTCAGTACTCAGGGTGCTGGGTGCTCAGTACTCAGGGTGCTGGGTGCTCAGTACTCGGGTGCTGGGTGCTCAGTGCTCAGAGTGCTGGGTGCTCAGTGCTTGGGGTGCTGGGTGCTCAGTGCTCAGTACTCAGGGTGCTGGGAGCTCAGTGCTCTTGGTGCTGGGTGCACAGTGCTCAGTACTCAGGGTGCTGGGTGCTCAGTGCTCAGGGTGCTGTGTGCTCAGTGCTCAGGGTGCTGGGTGCTCAGTGCTCAGGGTGCTGGGTGCTCAGTGCTCGGGGTGCTGGGTGCTCAGTACTCAGGGTGCTGGGTGCTCAGTGCTCAGGGTGCTGGGTGCTCAGTGCTCAGGGTGCTGGGTGCTCAGTACTCAGGGTGCTGGGTGCTCAGTGCTCGGGGTGCTCAGTGCTCAGTACGCTGGGTGCTCAGTACTCAGGGTGCTGGATGCTCAGTACTCAGGGTGCTGTGTGCTCAGTACTCAGGGTGCTGGGTGCTTAGTACTCAGGGTGCTGGGTGCTTAGTACTCAGGGTGCTGGCTGCTCAGTGCTCAGGGTGCTCGGTGCTCAGTGCTCGGGGTGCTGGGTGCTCAGTACTCAGGGTGGTCAGTGCTCAGTGCTATGGGTGCTGGGTGCTCTGTGCTCGGGGTGCTGGGTGCTCATTGCTCAGGGTGCTGGGTGCTCAGTACTCAGGGTGCTCAGTGCTCAGTGCTCGGGGTGCTGGGTGCTCAGTGCTAGGGGTGCTGGGTGCTCAGTGCTCAGGGTGCTGGGTGCTCAGTGCTCAGGGTTCTGGGTGCTCAGTGCTCGGGGAGCTGGGTACTCAGTGCTCGGGGTGCTCGGAGCTCAGTACTCAGTGTGCTGGGTGCTCAGTGCTCGTTGTGCTCGGTGCTCAGTACTCAGGGTGCTGGGTGCTCAGTGCTCGGGGTGCTCGGTGCTCAGTACGTTGGGTGCTCACTACTCAGGGTGCTGGGTGCTCAGTGCTCAGGGTGCTGGGTGCTGAGTGCTCAGGGTGCTGGGTGCTCAGTGCTCAGGGTGCTGGGTGCTCAGTACTCAGGGTGCTGGGTGCGCAGTGCTCGGGGTGCTGGGTGCTCAGTGCTCAGGCTGCTGGGTGCTCAGTGCTCAGGGTGCTGGGTGCTCAGTACTCGGGGTGCTGGGTGCTCAGTACTCAGGGTGCTGGGTGCTCAGTACTCAGGGTGCTGGGTGATCAGTACTCGGGTGCTGGGTGCTCAGTGCTCAGAGTGCTGGGTGCTCAGTGCTTGGGGTGCTGGGTGCTCAGTGCTCAGTACTCAGGGTGCTGGGTGCTCAGTGCTCTTGGTGCTGGGTGCACAGTGCTCAGTACTCAGGGTGCTGGGTGCTCAGTGCTCAGTGTGCTGGGTGCTCAGTGCTCAGGGTGCTGGGTGCTCAGTGCTCAGGGTGCTGGGTGCTCAGTGCTCAGGGTGCTGGGTACTCAGTGCTCGGGGTGCTGGGTGCTCAGTACTCAGGGTGCTGGGTGCTCAGTACTCAGGGTGCTCAGTGCTCAGTACTCAGGGTGCTCAGTGCTCAGTACTCAGGGTGCTCAGTGCTCAGGGTGCTGGGTGCTCAGTGCTCGGGGTGCTGGGTGCTCAGTCCTCAGGGTGCTGGTTGCTCAGTGCTCAGGGTGCTCGGTGCTCAGTGCTCAGGGTGCTGGGTGCTCAGTACTCAGGGTGCTGGGTGCTCAGTGCTCGGGGTGCTGGGTGCTCAGTACTCAGTGTGCTGGGTGCTCAGTGCTCAGGGTGCTGGGTGCTCAGTGCTCAGGGTGCTCGGTGCTTAGTACTCAGGGTGCTGGGTGCTCAGTACTCAGGGTGCTGGGTGCTCAGGGCTCAGGGTGCTGGGTGCTCAGTGCTCAGGGTGCTGGGTGCTCAGTACTCAGGGTGCTGGGTGCTCAGTTCTCGGGGTGCTGGGTGCTCAGTACTCAGGGAGCTGTGTGCTTAGTACTCAGGGTGCTGGGTGCTCAGTACTCGGGTGCTGGGTGCTCAGTGCTCAGGGTGCTGGGTGCTCAGTGCTTGGGGTGCTGGGTGCTCAGTGCTCAGTACTCAGGGTGCTGGGGGCTCAGTGCTCGGGGTGCTGGGTGCTCAGTGCTCAGTACTCAGGGTGCTGGGTGCTCAGTGCTCAGGGTGCTGGGTGCTCAGTGCTCAGGGTGCTGGGTGCTCAGTGCTCAGGGTGCTGGGTGCTCAGTACTCAGGGTGCTCGGTGCTTAGTACTCAGGGTGCTGGGTGCTCAGTACTCCGGGTGCTGGGTGCTCAGTGCTCAGTACTCAGGGTGCTGGGTGCTCAGTACTCAGGGTGCTGGGTGCTCATTGCTCGGGGTGCTGGGTGCTCAGTGCTCGGGGTGCTCGGTGCTCAGTACGCAGGGTGCTGGGTGCTCAGTGCTCGGGGTGCTCAGTACTCAGGGTGCTGTGTGTTCAGTGCTCAGGGTGCTGGGTGCTCAGTACTCAGGGTGCTCGGTGCTTAGTACTCAGGGTGCTGGGTGCTCAGTACTCCGGGTGCTGGGTGCTCAGTGCTCGGGGTGCTCAGTGCTCAGTGCTCAAGGTGCTGGGTGCTCAGTACTCAGGGTGATCATTGCTCAGGGTGCTGGGTTCTCAGTACTCAGGGTGCTGGGTGCTCAGTACTCAGGGTGCTCAGTGCTCAGTACTCAGGGTGCTCAGTGCTCAGTACTAAGGGTGCTCATTGCTCAGGGTGCTGGGTGCTCAGTGCTCAGGGTGCTGGTTGCTCAGTGCTCAGGGTGCTGGGTGCTCAGTACTCAGGGTTTTCGGTGCTCAGTACTCCGGGTGCTCAGTGCTCAGTACTCAGGGTGCTGGGTGCTCAGTGCTCAGGGTGCTGGGTGCTCAGTACTCAGGGTGCTGGGTGCTCGGTGCTCAGTACGCTGGGTGCTCAGTACTCAGGTTTCTCTGTACTCAGTACTCAGGGTGCTGGGTGCTCAGTACTCAGGGTGCTCGGTGCTCAGTACTCAGGGTGCTGTGTGCTCAGTACTCAGGGTGCTGGGTGCTTAGTACTCAGGGTGCTGGGTGCTTAGTACTCAGGGTGCTGGCTGCTCAGTGCTCAGGGTGCTCGGTGCTCAGTGCTCGGGGTGCTGGGTGCTCAGTACTCAGGGTGGTCAGTGCTCAGTGCTATGGGTGCTGGGTGCTCTGTGCTCGGGGTGCTGGGTGCTCATTGCTCAGGGTGCTGGGTGCTCAGTACTCAGGGTGCTCAGTGCTCAGTGCTCGGGGTGCTGGGTGCTCAGTGCTAGGGGTGCTGGGTGCTCAGTGCTCAGGGTGCTGGGTGCTCAGTGCTCAGGGTTCTGGGTGCTCAGTGCTCGGGGCGCTGGGTACTCAGTGCTCGGGGTGCACGGAGCTCAGTACTCAGTGTGCTGGGTGCTCAGTGCTCGTTGTGCTCGGTGCTCAGTACTCAGGGTGCTGGGTGCTCAGTGCTCAGGGTGCTGGGTGCTCAGTACTCGGGGTGCTGGGTGCTCAGTACTCAGGGTGCTGGGTGCTCAGTACTCAGGGTGCTGGGTGATCAGTACTCGGGTGCTGGGTGCTCAGTGCTCAGAGTGCTGGGTGCTCAGTGCTTGGGGTGCTGGGTGCTCAGTGCTCAGTACTCAGGGTGCTGGGTGCTCAGTGCTCTTGGTGCTGGGTGCACAGTGCTCAGTACTCAGGGTGCTGGGTGCTCAGTGCTCAGTGTGCTGGGTGCTCAGTGCTCAGGGTGCTGGGTGCTCAGTGCTCAGGGTGCTGGGTGCTCAGTGCTCAGGGTGCTGGGTACTCAGTGCTCGGGGTGCTGGGTGCTCAGTACTCAGGGTGCTGGGTGCTCAGTACTCAGGGTGCTCAGTGCTCAGTACTCAGGGTGCTCAGTGCTCAGTACTCAGGGTGCTCAGTGCTCAGGGTGCTGGGTGCTCAGTGCTCGGGGTGCTGGGTGCTCAGTCCTCAGGGTGCTGGTTGCTCAGTGCTCAGGGTGCTCGGTGCTCAGTGCTCAGGGTGCTGGGTGCTCAGTACTCAGGGTGCTGGGTGCTCAGTGCTCGGGGTGCTGGGTGCTCAGTACTCAGGGTGGTCAGTGCTCAGTGCTCTGGGTGCTGGGTGCTCTGTGCTCGGAGTGCTGGGTGCTCATTTCTCAGGGTGCTGGGTGCTCAGTACTCAGGGTGCTCAGTGCTCAGTGCTCGGGGTGCTGGGTGCTCAGTGCTCGGGGTGCTGGGTGCTCAGTGCTCAGGGTGCTGGGTGCTCAGTGCTCAGGGTTCTGGGTGCTCAGTGCTCGGGGCGCTGGGTGCTCAGTGCTCGGGGTGCTCGGTGCTCAGTACTCAGGGTGCTGGGTGCTCAGTGCTCGGGGTGCTCGGTGCTCAGTACGTTGGGTGCTCACTACTCAGGGTGCTGGGTGCTCAGTGCTCAGGGTGCTGGGTGCTGAGTGCTCAGGGTGCTGGGTGCTCAGTGCTCAGGGTGCTGGGTGCTCAGTACTCAGGGTGCTGGGTGCGCAGTGCTCGGGGTGCTGGGTGCTCAGTGCTCAGGGTGCTGGGTGCTCAGTGCTCAGGGTGCTGGGTCCTCAGTACTCGGGGTGCTGTGTGCTCAGTACTCAGGGTGCTGGGTGCTCAGTACTCAGGGTGCTGGGTGATCAGTACTCGGGTGCTGGGTGCTCAGTGCTCAGGGTGCTGGGTGCTCAGTGCTTGGGGTGCTGGGTGCTCAGTGCTCAGTACTCAGGGTGCTGGGGTCTCAGTGCTTGGGGTGCTGGGTGCTCAGTGCTCAGTACTCAGGGTGCTGGGTGCTCAGTGCTCAGGGTGCTGGGTGCTCAGTGCTCAGGGTGCTGGGTGCTCAGTGCTCAGGGTGCTGGGTGCTCAGTACTCAGGGTGCTCGGTGCTTAGTACTCAGGGTGCTGGGTGCTCAGTACTCCGGGTGCTGGGTGCTCAGTGCTCAGTACTCAGGGTGCTGGGCGCTCAGTACTCAGGGTGCTGGGTGCTCAGTGCTCGGGGTGCTGGGTGCTCAGTACTCGGGGTGCTCGGTGCTCAGTACTCAGGGTGCTGGGTGCTCAGTGCTCGGGGTGCTCAGTACTCAGGGTGCTGTGTGTTCAGTTCTCAGGGTGCTGGGTGCTCAGTACTCAGGGTGCTCGGTGCTTAGTACTCAGGGTGCTGGGTGCTCAGTACTCCGGGTGCTGGGTGCTCAGTGCTCGGGGTGCTCAGTGCTCAGTGCTCAAGGTGCTGGGTGCTCAGTACTCAGGGTGATCATTGCTCAGGGTGCGGGGTGCTCAGTACTCAGGGTGCTCAGTGCTCAGTACTAAGGGTGCTCAGTGCTCAGGGTGCTGGGTGCTCAGTGTTCGGGGTCCTCGGTGATCAGTACTCAGGGTGCTGGGTGCTCAGTGCTCATGGTGCTGGGTGCTCAGTGCTCAGGGTGCTGGTTGCTCAGTGCTCAGGGTGCTGGGTGCTCAGTACTCAGGGTTTTCGGTGCTCAGTACTCCGGGTGCTCAGTGCTCGGAGTGCTGGGTGCTCAGTACTCAGGGTGCTGGGTGCTCAGTACTCAGGGTGCTGGGTGCTCAGTACTCGGGTGCTGGGTGCTCAGTGCTCAGAGTGCTGGGTGCTCAGTGCTTGGGGTGCTGGGTGCTCAGTGCTCAGTACTCAGGGTGCTGGGAGCTCAGTGCTCTTGGTGCTGGGTGCACAGTGCTCAGTACTCAGGGTGCTGGGTGCTCAGTGCTCAGGGTGCTGTGTGCTCAGTGCTCAGGGTGCTGGGTGCTCAGTGCTCAGGGTGCTGGGTGCTCAGTGCTCGGGGTGCTGGGTGCTCAGTACTCAGGGTGCTGGGTGCTCAGTGCTCAGGGTGCTGGGTGCTCAGTGCTCAGTGTGCTGGGTGCTCAGTACTCAGGGTGCTGGGTGCTCAGTGCTCGGGGTGCTCAGTGCTCAGTACGCTGGGTGCTCAGTACTCAGGGTGCTGGATGCTCAGTACTCAGGGTGCTGTGTGCTCAGTACTCAGGGTGCTGGGTGCTTAGTACTCAGGGTGCTGGGTGCTTAGTACTCAGGGTGCTGGCTGCTCAGTGCTCAGGGTGCTCGGTGCTCAGTGCTCGGGGTGCTGGGTGCTCAGTACTCAGGGTGGTCAGTGCTCAGTGCTATGGGTGCTGGGTGCTCTGTGCTCGGGGTGCTGGGTGCTCATTGCTCAGGGTGCTGGGTGCTCAGTACTCAGGGTGCTCAGTGCTCAGTGCTCGGGGTGCTGGGTGCTCAGTGCTAGGGGTGCTGGGTGCTCAGTGCTAAGGGTGCTGGGTGCTCAGTGCTCAGGGTTCTGGGTGCTCAGTGCTCGGGGAGCTGGGTACTCAGTGCTCGGGGTGCTCGGAGCTCAGTACTCAGTGTGCTGGGTGCTCAGTGCTCGTTGTGCTCGGTGCTCAGTACTCAGGGTGCTGGGTGCTCAGTGCTCGGGGTGCTCGGTGCTCAGTACGTTGGGTGCTCACTACTCAGGGTGCTGGGTGCTCAGTGCTCAGGGTGCTGGGTGCTGAGTGCTCAGGGTGCTGGGTGCTCAGTGCTCAGGGTGCTGGGTGCTCAGTACTCAGGGTGCTGGGTGCGCAGTGCTCGGGGTGCTGGGTGCTCAGTGCTCAGGCTGCTGGGTGCTCAGTGCTCAGGGTGCTGGGTGCTCAGTACTCGGGGTGCTGGGTGCTCAGTACTCAGGGTGCTGGGTGCTCAGTACTCAGGGTGCTGGGTGATCAGTACTCGGGTGCTGGGTGCTCAGTGCTCAGAGTGCTGGGTGCTCAGTGCTTGGGGTGCTGGGTGCTCAGTGCTCAGTACTCAGGGTGCTGGGTGCTCAGTGCTCTTGGTGCTGGGTGCACAGTGCTCAGTACTCAGGGTGCTGGGTGCTCAGTGCTCAGTGTGCTGGGTGCTCAGTGCTCAGGGTGCTGGGTGCTCAGTGCTCAGGGTGCTGGGTGCTCAGTGCTCAGGGTGCTGGGTACTCAGTGCTCGGGGTGCTGGGTGCTCAGTACTCAGGGTGCTGGGTGCTCAGTACTCAGGGTGCTCAGTGCTCAGTACTCAGGGTGCTCAGTGCTCAGTACTCAGGGTGCTCAGTGCTCAGGGTGCTGGGTGCTCAGTGCTCGGGGTGCTGGGTGCTCAGTCCTCAGGGTGCTGGTTGCTCAGTGCTCAGGGTGCTCGGTGCTCAGTGCTCAGGGTGCTGGGTGCTCAGTACTCAGGGTGCTGGGTGCTCAGTGCTCGGGGTGCTGGGTGCTCAGTACTCAGTGTGCTGGGTGCTCAGTGCTCAGGGTGCTGGGTGCTCAGTGCTCAGGGTGCTCGGTGCTTAGTACTCAGGGTGCTGGGTGCTCAGTACTCAGGGTGCTGGGTGCTCAGGGCTCAGGGTGCTGGGTGCTCAGTGCTCAGGGTGCTGGGTGCTCAGTACTCAGGGTGCTGGGTGCTCAGTTCTCGGGGTGCTGGGTGCTCAGTACTCAGGGAGCTGTGTGCTTAGTACTCAGGGTGCTGGGTGCTCAGTACTCGGGTGCTGGGTGCTCAGTGCTCAGGGTGCTGGGTGCTCAGTGCTTGGGGTGCTGGGTGCTCAGTGCTCAGTACTCAGGGTGCTGGGGGCTCAGTGCTCGGGGTGCTGGGTGCTCAGTGCTCAGTACTCAGGGTGCTGGGTGCTCAGTGCTCAGGGTGCTGGGTGCTCAGTGCTCAGGGTGCTGGGTGCTCAGTGCTCAGGGTGCTGGGTGCTCAGTACTCAGGGTGCTCGGTGCTTAGTACTCAGGGTGCTGGGTGCTCAGTACTCCGGGTGCTGGGTGCTCAGTGCTCAGTACTCAGGGTGCTGGGTGCTCAGTACTCAGGGTGCTGGGTGCTCATTGCTCAGGGTGCTGGGTGCTCAGTGCTCGGGGTGCTCGGTGCTCAGTACGCAGGGTGCTGGGTGCTCAGTGCTCGGGGTGCTCAGTACTCAGGGTGCTGTGTGTTCAGTGCTCAGGGTGCTGGGTGCTCAGTACTCAGGGTGCTCGGTGCTTAGTACTCAGGGTGCTGGGTGCTCAGTACTCCGGGTGCTGGGTGCTCAGTGCTCGGGGTGCTCAGTGCTCAGTGCTCAAGGTGCTGGGTGCTCAGTACTCAGGGTGATCATTGCTCAGGGTGCTGGGTTCTCAGTACTCAGGGTGCTGGGTGCTCAGTACTCAGGGTGCTCAGTGCTCAGTACTCAGGGTGCTCAGTGCTCAGTACTAAGGGTGCTCATTGCTCAGGGTGCTGGGTGCTCAGTGCTCAGGGTGCTGGTTGCTCAGTGCTCAGGGTGCTGGGTGCTCAGTACTCAGGGTTTTCGGTGCTCAGTACTCCGGGTGCTCAGTGCTCAGTACTCAGGGTGCTGGGTGCTCAGTGCTCAGGGTGCTGGGTGCTCAGTACTCAGGGTGCTGGGTGCTCGGTGCTCAGTACGCTGGGTGCTCAGTACTCAGGTTTCTCTGTACTCAGTACTCAGGGTGCTGGGTGCTCAGTACTCAGGGTGCTCGGTGCTCAGTACTCAGGGTGCTGGGTGCTCAGTGCTCAGGGTGCTGGGTGCTCAGTACTCAGGGTGCTGGGTGCTCAGTGCTCGGGGTGCTCGGTGCTCAGTACGCTGGGTGCTCAGTACTCAGGGTGCTGGGTGCTCAGTACTCAGGGTGCTGTGTGCTGAGTACTCAGGGTGCTGGGTGCTTAGTACTCAGGGTGCTGGGTGCTTAGTACTCAGGGTGCTGGCTGCTCAGTGCTCAGGGTGCTCGGTGCTCAGTGCTCGGGGTGCTGGGTGCTCAGTACTCAGGGTGCTCAGTGCTCAGTGCTCTGGGTGCTTGGTGCTCTGTGCTCGGGGTGCTGGGTGCTCATTGCTCAGGGTGCTGGGTGCTCAGTTCTCAGGGTGCTCAGTGCTCAGTGCTCGGGGTGCTGGGTGCTCAGTGCTCGGGGTGCTGGGTGCTCAGTGCTCAGGGTGCTGGGTGCTGAGTGCTCAGGGTGCTGGGTGATCAGTGCTCAGGGTGCTGGGTGCTCAGTACTCAGGGTGCTGGGTGCACAGTGCTCGGGGTGCTGGGTGCTCAGTGCTCAGGGTGCTGGGTGCTCAGTGCTCAGGGTGCTGGGTGCTCAGTACTCGGGGTGCTGGGTGCTCAGTACTCAGGGTGCTGGGTGCTCAGTACTCAGGGTGCTGGGTGATCAGTACTCGGGTGCTGGGTGCTCAGTGCTCAGAGTGCTGGGTGCTCAGTGCTCGGGGTGCTGGGTGCTCAGTGCTCAGTACTCAGGGTGCTGGGTGCTCAGTGCTCTTGGTGCTGGGTGCACAGTGCTCAGTACTCAGGGTGCTGGGTGCTCAGTGCTCAGTGTGCTGGGTGCTCAGTGCTCAGGGTGCTGGGTGCTCAGTGCTCAGGGTGCTGGGTGCTCAGTGCTCAGGGTGCTGGGTACTCAGTGCTCGGGGTGCTGGGTGCTCAGTACTCAGGGTGCTGGGTGCTCAGTACTCAGGGTGCTCAGTGCTCAGTACTCAGGGTGCTCAGTGCTCAGTACTCAGGGTGCTCAGTGCTCAGGGTGCTGGGTGCTCAGTGCTCTGGGTGCTGGGTGCTCAGTCCTCAGGGTGCTGGGTGCTCAGTGCTCAGGGTGCTCGGTGCTCAGTGCTCAGGGTGCTGGGTGCTCAGTACTCAGGGTGCTGGGTGCTCAGTGCTCGGGGTGCTGGGTGCTCAGTGCTCAGAGTGCTGGGTGCTCAGTGCTCGGGGTGCTGGGTGCTCAGTGCTCAGTACTCAGGGTGCTGGGTGCTCAGTACTCAGGGTGCTGGGTGATCAGTACTCGGGTGCTGGGTGCTCAGTGCTCAGAGTGCTGGGTGCTCAGTGCTCGGGGTGCTGGGTGCTCAGTGCTCAGTACTCAGGGTGCTGGGTGCTCAATGCTCTTGGTGCTGGGTGCACAGTGCTCAGTACTCAGGGTGCTGGGTGCTCAGTGCTCAGGGTGCTGGGTGCTCAGTGCTCAGCGTGCTGGGTGCTCAGTGCTCAGGGTGCTCAGTGCTCAGGGTGCTGGGTACTCAGTGCTCGGGGTGCTGGGTGCTCAGTACTCAGGGTGCTGGGTGCTCAGTACTCAGGGTGCTCAGTGCTCAGTACTCAGGGTGCTCAGTGCTCAGTACTCAGGGTGCTCAGTGCTCAGGGTGCTGGGTGCTCAGTGCTCGGGGTGCTGGGTGCTCAGTCCTCAGGGTGCTGGGTGCTCAGTGCTCAGGGTGCTGGGTGCTCAGTGCTCAGGGTGCTCGGTGCTTAGTACTCAGGGTGCTGGGTGCTCAGTACTCAGGGTGCTGGGTGCTCAGTGCTCAGGGTGCTGGGTGCTCAGTGCTCAGGGTGCTGGGTGCTCAGTACTCAGGGTGCTGGGTGCTCAGTTCTCGGGGTGCTGGGTGCTCAGTACTCAGGGAGCTGTGTGCTTAGTACTCAGGGTGCTGGGTGCTCACTACTCGGGTGCTGGGTGCTCAGTGCTCAGGGTGCTGGGTGCTCAGTGCTTGGGGTGCTGGGTTCTCAGTGCTCAGTACTCAGGGTGCTGGGGGCTCAGTGCTCGGGGTGCTGGGTGCTCAGTGCTCAGTACTCAGGTTGCTGGGTGCTCAGTGCTCAGGGTGCTGGGTGCTCAGTGCTCAGGGTGCTGGGTGCTCAGTGCTCAGGGTGCTGGGTGCTCAGTACTCAGGGTGCTCGGTGCATAGTACTCAGGGTGCTGGGTGCTCAGTACTCCGGGTGCTGGGTGCTCAGTGCTCAGTACTCAGGGTGCTGGGTGCTCAGTACTCAGGGTGCTGGGTGCTCATTGCTCGGGGTGCTGGGTGCTCAGTGCTCGGGGTGCTCGGTGCTCAGTACTGAGGGTGCTGGGTGCTCAGTGCTCGGGGTGCTCAGTACTCAGGGTGCTGTGTGTTCAGTGCTCAGGGTGCTGTGTGCTCAGTACTCAGGGTGCTCGGTGCTTAGTACTCAGGGTGCTGGGTGCTCAGTACTCCGGGTGCTGGGTGCTCAGTGCTCGGGGTGCTGGGTGCTCAGTGCTCAAGGTGCTGGGTGCTCAGTACTCAAGGTGATCATTGCTCAGGGTGCTGGGTGCTCAGTACTCAGGGTGCTGGGTGCTCAGTACTCAGGGTGCTCAGTGCTCAGTACTCAGGGTGCTCAGTGCTCAGTACTAAGGGTGCTCAGTGCTCAGGGTGCTGGGTGCTCAGTGCTCAGGGTGCTGGTTGCTCAGTGCTCAGGGTGCTGGGTGCTCAGTACTCAGGGTTTTCGGTGCTCAGTACTCCGGGTGCTCAGTGCTCAGTACTCAGGGTGCTGTGTGCTCAGTGCTCAGGGTGCTGGGTGCTCAGTACTCAGGGTGCTGGGTGCTCGGTGCTCAGTACGCTGGGTGCTCAGTACTCAGGTTTCTGGGTACTCAGTACTCAGGGTGCTGGGTGCTCAGTACTCAGGGTGCTCGGTGCTCAGTACTCAGGGTGCTGGGTGCTCAGTGCTCAGGGTGCTGGGTGCTCAGTACTCAGGGTGCTGGGTGCTCAGTGCTCGGGGTGCTTGGTGCTCAGTACGCTGGATGCTCAGTACTCAGGGTGCTGGGTGCTCAGTACTCAGGGTGCTGTGTGCTCAGTACTCAGGTTGCTGGGTGCTTAGTACTCAGGGTGCTGGGTGCTTAGTACTCAGGGTGCTGGCTGCTCAGTGCTCAGGGTGCTCGGTGCTCAGTGCTCGGGGTGCTGGGTGCTCAGTACTCAGGGTGCTCAGTGCTCAGTGCTCTGGGTGCTGGGTGCTCTGTGCTCGGGGTGCTGGGTGCTCATTGCTCAGGGTGCTGGGTGCTCTGTGCTCGGGGTGCTGGGTGCTCATTGCTCAGGGTGCTGGGTGCTCAGTTCTCAGGGTGCTCAGTGCTCAGTGCTCGGGGTGCTGGGTGCTCAGTGCTCGGGGTGCTGGGTGCTCAGTGCTCAGGGTGCTGGGTGCTCAGTGCCCAGGGTTCTGGGTGCTCAGTGCTCGGGGCGCTTTGTACTCAGTGCTCGGGGTGCTCGGAGCTCAGTACTCAGTGTGCTGGGTGCTCAGTGCTCGGGGTGCTCGGTGCTCAGTACTCGGGGTGCTGGGTGCTCAGTGCTCGGGGTGCTCGGTGCTCAGTAAGTTGGGTGCTCACTACTCAGGGTGCTGGGTGCTCAGTGCTCAGGGTGCTGGGTGCTGAGTGCTCAGGGTGCTGGGTGCTCAGTGCTCAGGGTGCTGGGTGCTCAGTACTCAGGGTGCTGGGTGCACAGTGCTCGGGGTGCTGGGTGCTCAGTGCTCAGGGTGCTGGGTGCTCAGTGCTCAGGGTGCTGGGTGCTCAGTACTCGGGGTGCTGGGTGCTCAGTACTCAGGGTGCTGGGTGCTCAGTACTCAGGGTGCTGGGTGATCAGTACTCGGGTGCTGGGTGCTCAGTGCTCAGAGTGCTGGGTGCTCAGTGCTCGGGGTGCTGGGTGCTCAGTGCTCAGTACTCAGGGTGCTGGGTGCTCAATGCTCTTGGTGCTGGGTGCACAGTGCTCAGTACTCAGGGTGCTGGGTGCTCAGTGCTCAGGGTGCTGGGTGCTCAGTGCTCAGCGTGCTGGGTGCTCAGTGCTCAGGGTGCTCAGTGCTCAGGGTGCTGGGTACTCAGTGCTCGGGGTGCTGGGTGCTCAGTACTCAGGGTGCTGGGTGCTCAGTACTCAGGGTGCTCAGTGCTCAGTACTCAGGGTGCTCAGTGCTCAGTACTCAGGGTGCTCAGTGCTCAGGGTGCTGGGTGCTCAGTGCTCGGGGTGCTGGGTGCTCAGTCCTCAGGTTGCTGGGTGCTCAGTGCTCAGCCTGCTCGGTGCTCAGTGCTCAGGGTGCTATGTGCTCAGTACTCAGGGTGCTGGGTGCTCAGTGCTCGGGGTGCTGGGTGCTCAGTACTCAGGGTGCTGGGTGCTCAGTGCTCAGGGTGCTGGGTGCTCAGTGCTCAGGGTGCTCGGTGATTAGTACTCAGGGTGCTGGGTGCTCAGTACTCAGGGTGCTGGGTGCTCAGTGCTCAGGGTGCTGGGTGCTCAGTGCTCAGGGTGCTGGGTGCTCAGTACTCAGGGTGCTGGGTGCTCAGTTCTCGGGGTGCTGGGTGCTCAGTACTCAGGGAGCTGGGTGCTCAGTACTCAGGGTGCTGGGTGCTCAGTACTCGGGTGCTGGGTGCTCAGTGCTCAGGGTGCTGGTTGCTCAGTGCTCGGGGTGCTGGGTGCTCAGTGCTCAGTACTCAGGGTGCTGGGTGCTCAGGGCTCGGGGTGCTGGGTGGTCAGTGCTCAGTACTCAGGGTGCTGGGTGCTCAGTGCTCGGGGTGCTTGATGCTCAGTACTCAGGGTGCTGGGTGCTCAGTGCTCAGTACACAGGGTGCTGGGTGCTCAGTGCTCGGGGTGCTGGGTGCTCAGTGCTCAGTACTCAGGGTGCTGGGTGATCAGTGCTCGGGGTGCTTGATGCTCAGTACTCAGGGTGCTGGGTGCTCAGTGCTCAGGGTGCTGGGTGCTCAGTACTCAGGGTGCTGGGTGCTCAGTACTCAGTATGCTGGGTGCTCAGTACTCGGGGTGCTCACTACTCAGGGTGCTGTGTGTTCAGTGCTCAGTGTACTGGGTGCTCAGTACTCAGGGTGCTCAGTGCTCGGGGTGCTTGATGCTCAGTACTCAGGGTGCTGGGTGCTCAGTGCTCAGGGTGCTGGGTGCTCAGTACTCAGGGTGCTGGGTGCTCAGTACTCAGTATGCTGGGTGCTCAGTGCTCGGGGTGCTCAGTACTCAGGGTGCTGTGTGTTCAGTGCTCAGGGTACTGGGTGCTCAGTACTCAGGGTGCTCAGTGCTTGGGGTGCTGGGTGTGCAGCACTCAGGCTGTTGGGTGCTCAGTACTCAGGGTGCTCAGTGCTTGGGGTGCTGGGTGCTCAGTACTCAGGGTGCTCAGTGCTTGGGGTGTTGGGTGCTCAGTACTCAGGGTGCTGGGTGCTCAGTGCTCAGGGTGCTGGGTGCTCAGTACTCAGGGTGCTGGATGCTCATTACTCAGGGTGCTAGGTGCTCAGTGTTCGGGGTGCTGGGTGCTCAGTGCTCGGGGTGCTGGGTGCTCAGTGCTCAGGTTTCTGGGTGCTCAGTGCTCGGGGCGCTGGGTGCTCAGTGCTCAGGGTGCTCGGTGCTCAGTGCTCAGGGTGCTGGGTGCTCAGTGCTCAGGGTGCTGGATGCTCATTACTCAGGGTGCTGGGTGCTCAGTGCTCAGGGTGCTGGGTGCTCAGTGCTCAGCGTGCTGGGTGCTCAGTGCTCAGGGTGCTCAGTGCTCAGGGTGCTGGGTACTCAGTGCTCGGGGTGCTGGGTGCTCAGTACTCAGGGTGCTGGGTGCTCAGTACTCAGGGTGCTCAGTGCTCAGTACTCAGGGTGCTCAGTGCTCAGTACTCAGGGTGCTCAGTGCTCAGGGTGCTGGGTGCTCAGTGCTCGGGGTGCTGGGTGCTCAGTCCTCAGGGTGCTGGGTGCTCAGTGCTCAGGGTGCTGGGTGCTCAGTGCTCAGGGTGCTCGGTGCTTAGTACTCAGGGTGCTGGGTGCTCAGTACTCAGGGTGCTGGGTGCTCAGTGCTCAGGGTGCTGGGTGCTCAGTGCTCAGGGTGCTGGGTGCTCAGTACTCAGGGTGCTGGGTGCTCAGTTCTCGGGGTGCTGGGTGCTCAGTACTCAGGGAGCTGTGTGCTTAGTACTCAGGGTGCTGGGTGCTCACTACTCGGGTGCTGGGTGCTCAGTGCTCAGGGTGCTGGGTGCTCAGTGCTTGGGGTGCTGGGTTCTCAGTGCTCAGTACTCAGGGTGCTGGGGGCTCAGTGCTCGGGGTGCTGGGTGCTCAGTGCTCAGTACTCAGGTTGCTGGGTGCTCAGTGCTCAGGGTGCTGGGTGCTCAGTGCTCAGGGTGCTGGGTGCTCAGTGCTCAGGGTGCTGGGTGCTCAGTACTCAGGGTGCTCGGTGCATAGTACTCAGGGTGCTGGGTGCTCAGTACTCCGGGTGCTGGGTGCTCAGTGCTCAGTACTCAGGGTGCTGGGTGCTCAGTACTCAGGGTGCTGGGTGCTCATTGCTCGGGGTGCTGGGTGCTCAGTGCTCGGGGTGCTCGGTGCTCAGTACTGAGGGTGCTGGGTGCTCAGTGCTCGGGGTGCTCAGTACTCAGGGTGCTGTGTGTTCAGTGCTCAGGGTGCTGTGTGCTCAGTACTCAGGGTGCTCGGTGCTTAGTACTCAGGGTGCTGGGTGCTCAGTACTCCGGGTGCTGGGTGCTCAGTGCTCGGGGTGCTGGGTGCTCAGTGCTCAAGGTGCTGGGTGCTCAGTACTCAAGGTGATCATTGCTCAGGGTGCTGGGTGCTCAGTACTCAGGGTGCTGGGTGCTCAGTACTCAGGGTGCTCAGTGCTCAGTACTCAGGGTGCTCAGTGCTCAGTACTAAGGGTGCTCAGTGCTCAGGGTGCTGGGTGCTCAGTGCTCAGGGTGCTGGTTGCTCAGTGCTCAGGGTGCTGGGTGCTCAGTACTCAGGGTTTTCGGTGCTCAGTACTCCGGGTGCTCAGTGCTCAGTACTCAGGGTGCTGTGTGCTCAGTGCTCAGGGTGCTGGGTGCTCAGTACTCAGGGTGCTGGGTGCTCGGTGCTCAGTACGCTGGGTGCTCAGTACTCAGGTTTCTGGGTACTCAGTACTCAGGGTGCTGGGTGCTCAGTACTCAGGGTGCTCGGTGCTCAGTACTCAGGGTGCTGGGTGCTCAGTGCTCAGGGTGCTGGGTGCTCAGTACTCAGGGTGCTGGGTGCTCAGTGCTCGGGGTGCTTGGTGCTCAGTACGCTGGATGCTCAGTACTCAGGGTGCTGGGTGCTCAGTACTCAGGGTGCTGTGTGCTCAGTACTCAGGTTGCTGGGTGCTTAGTACTCAGGGTGCTGGGTGCTTAGTACTCAGGGTGCTGGCTGCTCAGTGCTCAGGGTGCTCGGTGCTCAGTGCTCGGGGTGCTGGGTGCTCAGTACTCAGGGTGCTCAGTGCTCAGTGCTCTGGGTGCTGGGTGCTCTGTGCTCGGGGTGCTGGGTGCTCATTGCTCAGGGTGCTGGGTGCTCTGTGCTCGGGGTGCTGGGTGCTCATTGCTCAGGGTGCTGGGTGCTCAGTTCTCAGGGTGCTCAGTGCTCAGTGCTCGGGGTGCTGGGTGCTCAGTGCTCGGGGTGCTGGGTGCTCAGTGCTCAGGGTGCTGGGTGCTCAGTGCCCAGGGTTCTGGGTGCTCAGTGCTCGGGGCGCTTTGTACTCAGTGCTCGGGGTGCTCGGAGCTCAGTACTCAGTGTGCTGGGTGCTCAGTGCTCGGGGTGCTCGGTGCTCAGTACTCGGGGTGCTGGGTGCTCAGTGCTCGGGGTGCTCGGTGCTCAGTAAGTTGGGTGCTCACTACTCAGGGTGCTGGGTGCTCAGTGCTCAGGGTGCTGGGTGCTGAGTGCTCAGGGTGCTGGGTGCTCAGTGCTCAGGGTGCTGGGTGCTCAGTACTCAGGGTGCTGGGTGCACAGTGCTCGGGGTGCTGGGTGCTCAGTGCTCAGGGTGCTGGGTGCTCAGTGCTCAGGGTGCTGGGTGCTCAGTACTCGGGGTGCTGGGTGCTCAGTACTCAGGGTGCTGGGTGCTCAGTACTCAGGGTGCTGGGTGATCAGTACTCGGGTGCTGGGTGCTCAGTGCTCAGAGTGCTGGGTGCTCAGTGCTCGGGGTGCTGGGTGCTCAGTGCTCAGTACTCAGGGTGCTGGGTGCTCAATGCTCTTGGTGCTGGGTGCACAGTGCTCAGTACTCAGGGTGCTGGGTGCTCAGTGCTCAGGGTGCTGGGTGCTCAGTGCTCAGCGTGCTGGGTGCTCAGTGCTCAGGGTGCTCAGTGCTCAGGGTGCTGGGTACTCAGTGCTCGGGGTGCTGGGTGCTCAGTACTCAGGGTGCTGGGTGCTCAGTACTCAGGGTGCTCAGTGCTCAGTACTCAGGGTGCTCAGTGCTCAGTACTCAGGGTGCTCAGTGCTCAGGGTGCTGGGTGCTCAGTGCTCGGGGTGCTGGGTGCTCAGTCCTCAGGTTGCTGGGTGCTCAGTGCTCAGCCTGCTCGGTGCTCAGTGCTCAGGGTGCTATGTGCTCAGTACTCAGGGTGCTGGGTGCTCAGTGCTCGGGGTGCTGGGTGCTCAGTACTCAGGGTGCTGGGTGCTCAGTGCTCAGGGTGCTGGGTGCTCAGTGCTCAGGGTGCTCGGTGATTAGTACTCAGGGTGCTGGGTGCTCAGTACTCAGGGTGCTGGGTGCTCAGTGCTCAGGGTGCTGGGTGCTCAGTGCTCAGGGTGCTGGGTGCTCAGTACTCAGGGTGCTGGGTGCTCAGTTCTCGGGGTGCTGGGTGCTCAGTACTCAGGGAGCTGGGTGCTCAGTACTCAGGGTGCTGGGTGCTCAGTACTCGGGTGCTGGGTGCTCAGTGCTCAGGGTGCTGGTTGCTCAGTGCTCGGGGTGCTGGGTGCTCAGTGCTCAGTACTCAGGGTGCTGGGTGCTCAGGGCTCGGGGTGCTGGGTGGTCAGTGCTCAGTACTCAGGGTGCTGGGTGCTCAGTGCTCGGGGTGCTTGATGCTCAGTACTCAGGGTGCTGGGTGCTCAGTGCTCAGTACACAGGGTGCTGGGTGCTCAGTGCTCGGGGTGCTGGGTGCTCAGTGCTCAGTACTCAGGGTGCTGGGTGATCAGTGCTCGGGGTGCTTGATGCTCAGTACTCAGGGTGCTGGGTGCTCAGTGCTCAGGGTGCTGGGTGCTCAGTACTCAGGGTGCTGGGTGCTCAGTACTCAGTATGCTGGGTGCTCAGTACTCGGGGTGCTCACTACTCAGGGTGCTGTGTGTTCAGTGCTCAGTGTACTGGGTGCTCAGTACTCAGGGTGCTCAGTGCTCGGGGTGCTTGATGCTCAGTACTCAGGGTGCTGGGTGCTCAGTGCTCAGGGTGCTGGGTGCTCAGTACTCAGGGTGCTGGGTGCTCAGTACTCAGTATGCTGGGTGCTCAGTGCTCGGGGTGCTCAGTACTCAGGGTGCTGTGTGTTCAGTGCTCAGGGTACTGGGTGCTCAGTACTCAGGGTGCTCAGTGCTTGGGGTGCTGGGTGTGCAGCACTCAGGCTGTTGGGTGCTCAGTACTCAGGGTGCTCAGTGCTTGGGGTGCTGGGTGCTCAGTACTCAGGGTGCTCAGTGCTTGGGGTGTTGGGTGCTCAGTACTCAGGGTGCTGGGTGCTCAGTGCTCAGGGTGCTGGGTGCTCAGTACTCAGGGTGCTGGATGCTCATTACTCAGGGTGCTAGGTGCTCAGTGTTCGGGGTGCTGGGTGCTCAGTGCTCGGGGTGCTGGGTGCTCAGTGCTCAGGGTGCTGGGTGCTCAGTGCTCAGGTTTCTGGGTGCTCAGTGCTCGGGGCGCTGGGTGCTCAGTGCTCAGGGTGCTCGGTGCTCAGTGCTCAGGGTGCTGGGTGCTGAGTACTCAGGGTGCTGGGTGCTCAGTGCTCAGGGTGCTGGGTGCTCAGTGCTCAGGGTGCTCGGTGCTTAGTACTCGGGGTGCTGGGTGCTCAGTACTCAGGGTTCTGGGTGCTCAGTGCTCAGGGTGCTGGGTGCTCAGTGCTCAGGGTGCTGGGTGCTCAGTACTCAGGGTGCTGGGTGCTCAGTACTCAGGGTGCTGGGTGCTCAGTTCTCAGGGTGCTGGGTGCTCAGTGCTCAGGGTGCTGGGTGCTCAGTGCTCAGGGTGCTGGGTGCTCAGTGCTCAGCGTGCTGGGTACTCAGTGCTCGGGGTGCTGGGTGCTCAGTGCTCGGGGTGCTCAGTGCTCAGTACGTTGGGTGCTCACTACTCAGGGTGCTGGGTGCTCAGTGCTCAGGGTGATGGGTGCTGAGTGCTCAGGGTGCTGGGTGCTCAGTGCTCAGGGTGCTGGGTGCTCAGTGCTCAGAGTGCTGGGTGCTCAGTACTCAGGGTGCTGGGTGCACAGGGCTCGGGGTGCTGGGTGCTCAGTGCTCAGGGTGCTGGGTGCTCAGTGCTCAGGGTGCTGGGTGCTCAGTACTCGGGGTGCTGGGTGCTCAGTACTCAGGGTGCTGGGTGCTCAGTACTCAGGGTGCTGGGTGATCAGTACTCGGGTGCTGGGTGCTCAGTGCTCAGAGTGCTGGGTGCTCAGTGCTCGGGGTGCTGGGTGCTCAGTGCTCAGTACTCAGTGTGCTGGGTGCTCAGTGCCCTTGGTGCTGGGTGCACAGTGCTCAGTACTCAGGGTGCTGGGTGCTCAGTGCTCAGGGTGCTGGGTGCTCAGTGCTCAGCGTGCTGGGTGCTCAGTGCTCAGGGTGCTGGGTGCTCAGTGCTCAGGGTGCTGGGTACTCAGTGCTCGGGGTGCTGGGTGCTCAGTACTCAGGGTGCTGCGTGCTCAGTACTCAGGGTGCTGGGTGCTCAGTGCTCGGGGTGCTGGGTGCTCAGTGCTCAGTACTCAGGGTGCTCAGTGCTCAGTACTCAGGGTGCTGGGTGCTCAGTGCTCGGGGTGCTGGGTGCTCAGTGCTCAGTACTCAGGGTGCTGGGTGATCAGTGCTCGGGGTGCTTGATGCTCAGTACTCAGGGTGCTGGGTGCTCAGTGCTCAGGGTGCTGGGTGCTCAGTACTCAGGGTGCTGGGTGCTCAGTACTCAGTATGCTGGGTGCTCAGTACTCGGGGTGCTCACTACTCAGGGTGCTGTGTGTTCAGTGCTCAGGGTACTGGGTGCTCAGTACTCAGGGTGCTCAGTGCTCGGGGTGCTTGATGCTCAGTACTCAGGGTGCTGGGTGCTCAGTGCTCAGGGTGCTGGGTGCTCAGTACTCAGGGTGCTGGGTGCTCAGTACTCAGTATGCTGGGTGCTCAGTGCTCGGGGTGCTCAGTACTCAGGGTGCTGTGTGTTCAGTGCTCAGGGTACTGGGTGCTCAGTACTCAGGGTGCTCAGTGCTTGGGGTGCTGGGTGCGCAGCACTCAGGCTGTTGGGTGCTCAGTACTCAGGGTGCTCAGTGCTTGGGGTGCTGGGTGCTCAGTACTCAGGGTGCTCAGTGCTTGGGGTGTTGGGTGCTCAGTACTCAGGGTGCTGGGTGCTCAGTGCTCAGGGTGCTGGGTGCTCAGTACTCAGGGTGCTTAATGCTCATTACTCAGGGTGCTAGGTGCTCAGTGTTCGGGGTGCTGGGTGCTCAGTGCTCGGGGTGCTGGGTGCTCAGTGCTCAGGGTGCTGGGTGCTCAGTGCTCAGGTTTCTGGGTGCTCAGTGCTCGGGGCGCTGGGTGCTCAGTGCTCAGGGTGCTCGGTGCTCAGTGCTCAGGGTGCTGGGTGCTCAGTGCTCAGGGTGCTGGGTGCTCAGTGCTCAGGGTGCTCGGTGCTTAGTACTCGGGGTGCTGGGTGCTCAGTACTCAGGGTTCTGGGTGCTCAGTGCTCAGGGTGCTGGGTGCTCAGTGCTCAGGGTGCTGGGTGCTCAGTACTCAGGGTGCTGGGTGCTCAGTACTCAGGGTGCTGGGTGCTCAGTTCTCAGGGTGCTGGGTGCTCAGTGCTCGGGGTGCTGGGTGCTCAGTGCTCGGGGTGCTCGGTGCTCAGTGCTCAAGGTGCTGGGTGCTCAGTGCTCAGGGTGCTGGGTGCTCAGTACTCAGGGTGCTGGGTGCTCAGTACTCAGTATGCTAGGTGCTCAGTGCTCGGGGTCCTGGGTGCTCAGTGCTCAGTACTCAGGGTGCTGGGTGCTCAGTGCTCGGCGTGCTTGATGCTCAGTACTCAGGGTGCTGGGTGCTCAGTGCTCAGGGTGCTGGGTGCTCAGTACTCAGGGTGCTGGGTGCTCAGTACTCAGTATGCTGGGTGCTCAGTGCTCGGGGTGCTCAGTACTCAGGGTGCTGTGTGTTCAGTGCTCAGGGTACTGGGTGCTCAGTACTCAGGGTGCTCAGTGCTTGGGGTGCTGGGTGCTCAGTACTCAGGGTGTTGGGTGCTCAGTACTCAGGGTGCTCAGTGCTTGGGGTGCTGGGTGCTCAGTACTCAGGGTGCTCAGTGCTTGGGGTGTTGGGTGCTCAGTACTCAGGGTGCTGGGTGCTCAGTGCTCAGGGTGCTGGGTGCTCAGTACTCAGGGTGCTGGGTGCTCAGTGCTCAGAGTGCTGGGTGCTCAGTGCTTGGGGTGCTGGGTGCTCAGTGCTCAGTACTCAGGGTGCTGGGTGCTCAGTGCTCTTGGTGCTGGGTGCACAGTGCTCAGTACTCAGGGTGCTGGGTGCTCAGTGCTCAGGGTGCTGGGTGGTCAGTGCTCAGGGTGCTGGGTGCTCAGTGCTCAGGGTGCTGGGTGCTCAGTACTCGGGGAGCTGGGTGCTCAGTACTCAGGGTGCTGGGTGCTCAGTACTCAGGGTGCTGGGTGATCAGTACTCGGGTGCTGGGTGCTCAGTGCTCAGAGTGCTGGGTGCTCAGTGCTTGGGGTGCTGGGTGCTCAGTGCTCAGTACTCAGGGTGCTGGGTGCTCAGTGCTCTTGGTGCTGGGTGCACAGTGCTCAGTACTCAGGGTGCTGGGTGCTCAGTGCTCAGGGTGCTGGGTGCTCAGTGCTCAGGGTGCTGGGTGCTCAGTGCTCAGGGTGCTGGGTGCTCAGTGCTCAGCGTGCTGGGTACTCACTGCTCGGGGTGCTGGGTGCTCAGTGCTCGGGGTGCTCGGTGCTCAGTACATTGGGTGCTCACTACTCAGGGTGCTGGGTGCTCAGTGCTCAGGGTGCTGGGTGCTGAGTGCTCACTGTGCTGGGTGCTCAGTGCTCAGGGTGCTGTGTGCTCAGTGCTCAGGGTGCTGGGTGCTCAGTACTCAGGGTGCTGGGTGCACAGGGCTCGGGGTGCTGGGTGCTCAGTGCTCAGGGTGCTGGGTGCTCAGTGCTCAGGGTGCTGGGTGTTCAGTACTCGGTGTGCTGGGTGCTCAGTACTCAGGGTGCTGGGTGCTCAGTACTCAGGGTGCTGGGTGATCAGTACTCGGGTGCTGGGTGCTCAGTGCTCAGAGTGCTGGGTGCTCAGTGCTCGGGGTGCTGGGTGCTCAGTGCTCAGTACTCAGGGTGCTGGGTGCTCAGTGCTCTTGGTACTGGGTGCACAGTGCTCAGTACTCAGGGTGCTGGGTGCTCAGTGCTCAGGGTGCTGGGTGCTCAGTGCTCAGCGTGCTGGGTGCTCAGTGCTCAGGGTGCTGGGTGCTCAGTGCTCAGGGTGCTGGGTACTCAGTGCTCGGGGTGCTGGGTGCTCAGTACTCAGGGTGCTGCGTGCTCAGTACTCAGGGTGCTCAGTGCTCAGTACTCAGGGTGCTCAGTGCTCAGTACTCAGGGTGCTCAGTGCTCAGGGTGCTGGGTGCTCAGTGCTCGGGGTGCTGGGTGCTCAGTCCTCAGGGTGCTGGGTGCTCAGTGCTCAGGGTGCTCGGTGCTCAGTGCTCAGGGTGCTGGGTGCTCAGTACTCAGGGTGCTGGGTGCTCAGTGCTCAGCGTGCTGGGTGCTCAGTACTCATGGTGCTCTGTGCTCAGTGCTCAGGGTGCTGGGTGCTCAGTGCTCAGGGTGCTCGGTGCTTAGTACTCAGGGTGCTGGGTGCTCAGTACTCAGGGTGCTGGGTGCTCAGTGCTCAGGGTGCTGGGTGCTCAGTGCTCAGGGTGCTGGGTGCTCAGTACTCAGGGTGCTGGGTGCTCAGTTCTCGGGGTGCTGGGTGCTCAGTACTCAGGGAGCTGGGTGCTCAGTACTCAGGGTGCTGGGTGCTCAGTACTTGGGTGCTGGGTGCTCAGTGCTCAGGGTGCTGGGTGCTCCGTGCTCGGGGTGCTGGGTGCTCAGTGCTCAGTACTCAGGGTGCTGGGTGCTCAGTGCTCGGGGTGCTGGGTGGTCAGTGCTCAGTACTCAGGGTGCTGGGTGCTCAGTGCTCGGGGTGCTTGATGCTCAGTACTCAGGATGCTGGGTGCTCAGTGCTCAGTACACAGGGTGCTGGGTGCTCAGTGCTCGGGGTGCTGGGAGCTCAGTGCTCAGTACTCAGGGTGCTGGGTGCTCAGTGCTCGGGGTGCTTGATGCTCAGTACTCAGGGTGCTGGGTGCTCAGTGCTCAGGGTGCTGGGTGCTCAGTACTCAGGGTGCTGGGTGCTCAGTACTCAGTATGCTGGGTGCTCAGTACTCGGGGTGCTGGGTGCTCAGTACTCAGTATGCTGGGTGCTCAGTGCTCGGGGTGCTCAGTACTCAGGGTGCTGTGTGTTCAGTGCTCAGGGTACTGGGTGCTCAGTACTCAGGGTGCTCAGTGCTTGGGGTGCTGGGTGCGCAGCACTCAGGCTGTTGGGTGCTCAGTACTCAGGGTGCTCAGTGCTTGGGGTGCTGGGTGCTCAGTACTCAGGGTGCTCAGTGCTTGGGGTGTTGGGTGCTCAGTACTCAGGGTGCTGGGTGCTCAGTGCTCAGGGTGCTGGGTGCTCAGTACTCAGGGTGCTGGATGCTCATTACTCAGGGTGCTAGGTGCTCAGTGTTCGGGGTGCTGGGTGCTCAGAGCTCGGGGTGCTGGGTGCTCAGTGCTCAGGGTGCTGGGTGCTCAGTGCTCAGGTTTCTGGGTGCTCAGTGCTCGGGGCGCTGGGTGCTCAGTGCTCAGGGTGCTCGGTGCTCAGTGCTCAGGGTGCTGGGTGCTCAGTACTCAGGGTGCTGGGTGCTCAGTGCTCAGGGTGCTGGGTGCTCAGTGCTCAGGGTGCTCGGTGCTTAGTACTCGGGGTGCTGGGTGCTCAGTACTCAGGGTTCTGGGTGCTCAGTGCTCAGGTTGCTGGGTGCTCAGTGCTCAGGGTGCTGGGTGCTCAGTACTCAGGGTGCTGGGTGCTCAGTACTCAGGGTGCTGGGTGCTCAGTTCTCAGGGTGCTGGGTGCTCAGTGCTCGGGGTGCTGGGTGCTCAGTGCTCGGGGTGCTCGGTGCTCAGTGCTCAAGGTGCTGGGTGCTCAGTGCTCAGGGTGCTGGGTGCTCAGTACTCAGGGTGCTGGGTGCTCAGTACTCAGTATGCTGGGTGCTCAGTGCTCGGGGTCCTGGGTGCTCAGTGCTCAGTACTCAGGGTGCTGGGTGCTCAGTGCTCGGGGTGCTTGATGCTCAGTACTCAGGGTGCTGGGTGCTCAGTGCTCAGGGTGCTGGGTGCTCAGTACTCAGGGTGCTGGGTGCTCAGTACTCAGTATGCTGGGTGCTCAGTGCTCGGGGTGCTCAGTACTCAGGGTGCTGTGTGTTCAGTGCTCAGGGTACTGGGTGCTCAGTACTCAGGGTGCTCAGTGCTTGGGGTGCTGGGTGCGCAGTACTCAGGGTGTTGGGTGCTCAGTACTCACGGTGCTCAGTGCTTGGGGTGCTGGGTGCTCAGTACTCAGGGTGCTCAGTGCTTGGGGTGTTGGGTGCTCAGTACTCAGGGTGCTGGGTGCTCAGTGCTCAGGGTGCTGGGTGCTCAGTACTCAGGGTGCTGGGTGCTCATCACTCAGGGTGCTAGGTGCTCAGTGTTCGGGGTGCTGGGTGCTCAGTGCTCGGGGTGCTGGGTGCTCAGTACTCGGGGTGCTCTGTGCTCAGTACGTTGGGTGATCACTAATCAGGGTGCTGGGTGCTCAGTGCTCAGGGTGCTGGGTGCTCAGTGCTCAGGGTGCTGGGTGCTCAGTGCTCAGGGTGCTGGGTGCTCAGTGCTCAGGGTGCTGGGTGCTCAGTGCTCGGGGTGCTCGGAGCTCAGTGCTCAGGGTGCTGGGTGCTCAGTGCTCGGGGTGCTCGGTGCTCAGTACTCAGGGTGCTGGGTGCTCAGAGCTCGGGGTGCTCGGTGCTCAGTACGTTGGGTGCTCACTACTCAGGGTGCTGGGTGCTCAGTGCTCAGGGTGCTGGGTGCTGAGTGCTCAGGGTGCTGGGTGCTCAGTGCTCAGGTTGCTTGGTGCTCAGTACTCAGGGTGCTGGGTGCGCAGTGCTCGGGGTGATGGGTGCTCAGTGCTCAGGGTGCTGGGTGCTCAGTGCTCAGGGTGCTGGGTGCTCAGTACTCGGGGAGCTGGGTGCTCAGTACTCAGGGTGCTGGGTGCTCAGTACTCAGGGTGCTGGGTGATCAGTACTCGGGTGCTGGGTGCTCAGTGCTCAGAGTGCTGGGTGCTCAGTGCTTGGGGTGCTGGGTGCTCAGGGCTCAGTACTCAGGGTGCTGGGTGCTCAGTGCTCTTGGTGCTGGGTGCACAGTGCTCAGTACTCAGGGTGCTGGGTGCTCAGTGCTCAGGGTGCTGGGTGCTCAGTGCTCAGGGTGCTGGGTGCTCAGTGCTCAGGGTGCTGGGTGCTCAGTGCTCAGCGTGCTGGGTACTCACTGCTCGGGGTGCTGGGTGCTCAGTGCTCGGGGTGCTCGGTGCTCAGTACGTTGGGTGCTCACTACTCAGGGTGCTGGGTGCTCAGTGCTCAGGGTGCTGGGTGCTGAGTGCTCACTGTGCTGGGTGCTCAGTGCTCAGGGTGCTGGGTGCTCAGTGCTCAGGGTGCTGGGTGCTCAGTACTCAGGGTGCTGGGTGCACAGGGCTCGGGGTGCTGGGTGCTCAGTGCTCAGGGTGCTGGGTGCTCAGTGCTCAGGGTGCTGGGTGTTCAGTACTCGGTGTGCTGGGTGCTCAGTACTCAGGGTGCTGGGTGCTCAGTACTCAGGGTGCTGGGTGATCAGTACTCGGGTGCTGGGTGCTCAGTGCTCAGAGTGCTGGGTGCTCAGTGCTCGGGGTGCTGGGTGCTCAGTGCTCAGTACTCAGGGTGCTGGGTGCTCAGTGCTCTTGGTACTGGGTGCACAGTGCTCAGTACTCAGGGTGCTGGGTGCTCAGTGCTCAGGGTGCTGGGTGCTCAGTGCTCAGCGTGCTGGGTGCTCAGTGCTCAGGGTGCTGGGTGCTCAGTGCTCAGGGTGCTGGGTACTCAGTGCTTGGGGTGCTGGGTGCTCAGTACTCAGGGTGCTGCGTGCTCAGTACTCAGGGTGCTCAGTGCTCAGTACTCAGGGTGCTCAGTGCTCAGTACTCAGGGTGCTCAGTGCTCAGGGTGCTGGGTGCTCAGTGCTCGGGGTGCTGGGTGCTCAGTCCTCAGGGTGCTGGGTGCTCAGTGCTCAGGGTGCTCGGTGCTCAGTGCTCAGGGTGCTGGGTGCTCAGTACTCAGGGTGCTGGGTGCTCAGTGCTCAGGGTGCTGGGTGCTCAGTACTCATGGTGCTCTGTGCTCAGTGCTCAGGGTGCTGGGTGCTCAGTGCTCAGGGTGCTCGGTGCTTAGTACTCAGGGTGCTGGGTGCTCAGTACTCAGGGTGCTGGGTGCTCAGTGCTCAGGGTGCTGGGTGCTCAGTGCTCAGGGTGCTGGGTGCTCAGTACTCAGGGTGCTGGGTGCTCAGTTCTCGGGGTGCTGGGTGCTCAGTACTCAGGGAGCTGGGTGCTCAGTACTCAGGGTGCTGGGTGCTCAGTACTTGGGTGCTGGGTGCTCAGTGCTCAGGGTGCTGGGTGCTCCGTGCTCGGGGTGCTGGGTGCTCAGTGCTCAGTACTCAGGGTGCTGGGTGCTCAGTGCTCGGGGTGCTGGGTGGTCAGTGCTCAGTACTCAGGGTGCTGGGTGCTCAGTGCTCGGGGTGCTTGATGCTCAGTACTCAGGATGCTGGGTGCTCAGTGCTCAGTACACAGGGTGCTGGGTGCTCAGTGCTCGGGGTGCTGGGAGCTCAGTGCTCAGTACTCAGGGTGCTGGGTGCTCAGTGCTCGGGGTGCTTGATGCTCAGTACTCAGGGTGCTGGGTGCTCAGTGCTCAGGGTGCTGGGT
>NW_024543482.1:0-111868 GCF_018167655.1 Microtus oregoni | reverse complement strand
GGGTGCTGGGTGCATAGTGCTCAGGGTGCTGGGTGCTCAGTGCTCGCGGTGCTGGGTGCTCAGTGCTCAGGGTGCTGGCTGCTCAGTGTTTAGGGTGCTGGGGTGCTCAGTACTCAGGGTGCTCAGTTCTCAAGTACTCAGGTTGCTGGGTGCTCAGTACTAGGGGTGCTGGGTGCTCAGTACTCGGGGTGCTGGGTGCACAGTGCTCAGGGTGCTGGGTGCCCAGTGCTCGGGTTGCTGGGTGCTCAGTGCTCAGGGTGCTGGCTGCTCAGTGTTCAGGGTGCTGGGTGCTCAGTACTCAGGGTGCTCAGTGCTCAGTACTCAGCGTGCTGGGTGCTCAGTGCTCAGGGTTCTCGGTGCTCAGTACTCAGGGTGCTCAAGTGCTCAGTACTCAGCGTGCTTTGTGCTCAGTGCTCAGGGTGCTGGGTGCTCAGTACTCAGGGTGCTGGTGCTCAGTACTCAGGGTGCTGGGTGCTCAGTACTCAGGGTGCTGGGTGCTCAGTGCTCGGGGTGCTCGGTGATCAGTACTCAGGGTGCTGGGTGCTCAGTGCTCAGGGTGCTGGGTACTCAGTACTCAGGGTGCTCCGTGCTCAGTGCTCAGGGTGCTGGGTGCTCAGTGCTCAGGGTGCTGGGTGCTCAGTGCTAGGGGTGCTGGGTGCTCAGTGCTCGGGGTGCTGGGTGCTCAGTGCTCGGGGTGCTGGTGCTCAGTGCTCGGGGTGCTGGGTGCTCAGTACTCAGGGAGCTGGGTGCTCAGTACTCAGGCTGTTCGGGTGCTCAGTACTCAGGGTGCTCAGGCTCAGTACTCAGGGTGTTGGGTGCTCAGTGCTCGGGGTGCTGGGTGCTCAGTACTCGGGGTGCTGGGTGCTCAGTACTCAGCGTGCTGGGTGCTCAGTGCTCAGGGTGCTGGGTGCTCAGTACTCAGGGTGCTGGGTGCTCAGTACTTAGGGTGCTCGGTGCTCAGTACTCAGGGTGCTGGGTGCTCAGTGCTCAGGGTGCTGGGTACTCAGTACTCAGGGTGCTGGGTGCTCAGTGCTCAGGGTGCTTTGTGCTCAGTACTCAGTGCTCGGGGTGCTGGGTGCTGAGTGCTCAGGTGCAGGGTGCTCAGTGCTCGGGGGTGCTCGGTGCTCAGTGCTCAGGGTCCTGGGTGCTCAGTACTCAGGGTGCTGGGTGCTTAGTACTCAGGGTGCTCAGTGCTCAGTACACAGGGTGCTGGGTGCTCAGTGCTCGGGGTGCTGGGTGCTCAGTGCTCAGTACTCAGGGTGCTGGGTGCTCAGTGCTCGGGGTGCTGGGTGCAAGTGATCGGGGTGCTTGGGCGCTCAGTACTCAGGGTGCTCAGTGCTCGGGGAGCTCGGTGCTCAGTACTCAGGGTGCTGGGTGCTCAGTACTCAGTGCTCAGGGTCCTGGGTGCTCCGTGCTCGGGGTGCTGGGTGCTCAGTACTCAGGTTGCTCAGTACTCTGTGTACTCGGTGCTCAGTACTCATGGTGCTGGGTGCTCAGTACTCAAGGTGCTCGGTGCTCAGTTCTCAGGGTGCTCGGTGCTCAGTGTTTGGGGTGCTGGGTGCTCAGTACTCAGCGTGCTGGGTGCTCAGTGCTCAGGGTGCTGGGTGCTCAGTGCTCAGGTGCTGGGTGCTCAGTACTCAGTGCTCAGGATGCTGGGTGCTCAGTGCTCAGGGTGCTGGGTACTCAGTGCTCAGGGTGCTCAGTGCTCAGTACTCAGGGTGCTGGGTGCTCACAACTCAGGGTGCTGGGTGCTCAGTGCTCGGTGTGCCCGTGCTCCAGTGCTCGGGGTGCTCAGTGCTCAGTTCTCAGGGTGCTGGGTGCTCAGTACTCAGGGTGCTGGGTGCTCAGTGCTGGGTGCTCAGTGCTCCGGGTGCTGGGAGCTCAGTGCTCGGGGTGCTGGGTGCTCAGTACTCAGGGTGCTCGGTGCTCAGTACTCAGGGTGCTGGGTGCTCAGTGCTCGGGGTGCTGGGTGCTCAGTACTCAGAGTGCTGGGTGCTCAGTTCTCGGGGTGCTCGGTGCTCAGTACGTTGGGTGCTCAGTACTCAGGGTGCTGGGTGCTCAGTGCTCAGGGTGCTGGGTGCTCAGTGCTCAGGGTGCTGGGGGTGCTCAGTGCTCAGGGTGCTGGGTTCTCAGTTCTCAGGGTGCTGGGTGCTCAGTGCTCAGGGTTCTTGGTGCTCAGTACTCAGGGTGCTGGGTGCTCAGTGCTCAGGGTGCTGGGTGCTCAGTGCTCGGGGTGCTGGGTGCTCAGTACTCAGGGTGCTGGGTGCTCAGTACTCAGGGTGCTGGTTGCTCAGTACTCGGGGTGCTGGGTGCTCAGTGCTCAGCGTGCTGGTGCTCAGTACTCAGGGTGCTCGGTGCTCAGTGCTTGGGGTTCTGTGGCTCAGTACTCAGGGTGCTGGGTTGCACAGTGCTCAGGGTGCTGGGTGCTCAGTGCTCAGGGTGCTGGGTGCTCAGTACTCAGTGCTCGGGGTGCTGGGTGCTGAGTGCTCAGGGTGCAGGGTGCTCAGTGCTCGGGGTGCTCGGTGCTCAGTGCTCAGGGTCCTGGGTGCTCAGTACTCAGGGTGCTGGGTGCTTAGTACTCAGGGTGCTCAGTGCTCAGTACACAGGGTGCTGGGGTGCTCAGTGCTCGGAGTGCTGGGTGCTCAGTGCTCAGTACTCAGGGTGCTGGGGTGCTCAGTGCTCGGGGTGCTGGGTGCTCAGTACTCAGGGTGCTGGGGTGCTCAGTGCTCAGGTGCTGGGTGCTCAGTGCTCAGGGTGCTGTTTGCAAAGTGATCGGGGTGCTGGGCGCTCAGTGCTCAGGGTGCTCAGTGCTCGGGGAGCTCGGTGCTCAGTACTCAGGGTGCTGGGTGCTCAGTACTCAGTGCTCGGGGTCCTGGCTGCTCCGGTGCTCGGGGTGCTGGGAGCTCAGTGCTCTGGGTGCTTAGTGCTCAGTACTCAGGGTGCTGGGTGCTCAGTACTCAGGGTGCTCAGTGCTCGGGGTGCTGGGTGCTCAGTACTCAGGGTGCTGGGTTCTCAGTACTCAGGGTGCCGGGTGCTCATTCTCGGGGGTGCTGGGTGCTCAGTGCTCGGGGTGCTGGGTGCTCAGTACTCAGGGTGCTGGGTGCTCAGTACTCAGGGTGCTGGGGGCTCAATATTCAGGGTGCTGGGTGCTCAGTACTCATGGTGCTCGGTTCTCAGTACTCAGGGTGCTGGGTGCTCATTCTCGGGGTGCTGGGTGCTCAGTGCTCGGGGTGCTGGGGTGCTCAGTACTCAGGGTGCTGGGGGCTCAGTACTCAGGGTGCTGGGTGCTCACTACTCAGGGTGATCTGTTCTCAGTACTCAGGGTGCTGGATGCTCAGAGCTCGGGGTGCTGGGTGCACAGAGCTCAGGTTGCTGGTGCTCAGTGCTCGGGGTGCTCAGTACTCAGGGTCCTGTGTGTTCAGTGCTCAGGGTACTGGGTGCTCAGTACTCAGGGTGCTTGGTGCTCAATACTCAGGGGTACTGGGTGCTCAGTACTAGGGGTGCTGTGTGCTCAGTACTCGGGGTGCTGGGTGCACAGTGCTCAGGGTGCTGGGTGCTCAGTGCTCGCGGTGCTGGGTGCTCAGTGCTCAGGGTGCTGGCTGCTCAGTGTTTAGGGTGCTGGGTGCTCAGTACTCAGGGTGCTCAGTTCTCAGTACTCAGCGTGCTGGGTGCTCAGTGCTCAGGGTCCTCGGTGCTCAGACTCAGGGTGCTCAGTGCTCAGTACTCAGCGTGCTTTGTGCTCAGTGCTCAGGGTGCTGGGTGGCTCAGTACTCAGGGTGCTGGGTGCTCAGTACTCAGTGTGCGGGTGCTCAGTACTCAGGGGTGCTGGGTGGTCAGTGTTCTGGGTGCTCGGTGATCAGTACTCAAGGTGCTGGGTGCTCAGTGCTCAGGGTGCTGGGTACTCAGTACTCAGGGTGCTGGGTGCTCAGTGCTCAGGGTGCTGGGTGCTCAGTGCTCAGGGTGCTGGGTGCTCAGTGGCTCGGGGTGCTGGGTGCTCAGTGCTCGGGGTGCTGGGTGCTCAGGTGCTCGGGGGGGTGCTGGGTGCTCAGTGCTCGGGGTGCTGGGTGCTCAGTATTCAGGGTGCTGGGTGCTCAGTACTCAGGGTGTTCAGTGCTCAGTACTCAGGGTGCTTGGTGCTCAGTGCTCGGGGTGCTGGGTGCTCAGTACTCGGGGTGCTGGGTGCTCAGTACTCAGGGTGCTGGGTGCTCAGTGCTCTGGGTGCTGGGTGCTCAGTACTCAGGGTGCTGGTGCTCAGTACTTAGGCTTGCTCGGTGCTCAGTACTCAGGGTGCTGGGTGCTCAGTGCTCAGGGTGCTGGGTCCTCAGTACTCAGGGTGCTGGGTGCTCAGTACTCAGGGTGCTCGGTGCTCAGTGTTTGGGGTGCTGGGTGCTCAGTACTCAGCGGGCTGGGTGCTCAGTGCTCAGGGTGCTGGGTGCTCAGTGCTCAGGGTGCTGGGTGCTCAGTACTCAGTGCTCAGGATGCTGGGTGCTCAGTGCTCAGGGTGCTGGGTACTCAGTGCTCAGGGTGCTCAGTGCTCAGTACTCAGGGTGCTGGGTGCTCACAACTCAGGGTGCTGGGTGCTCAGTGCTCGGTGTGCCCGGTGCTCAGTGCTCGGGGTGCTCAGTGCTCAGTTCTCAGGGTGCTGGGTGCTCAGTACTCAGGGTGCTGGGTGCTCAGTGCTGGGTGCTCAGTGCTCCGGGTGCTGGGAGCTCAGTGCTCGGGGTGCTGGGTGCTCAGTACTCAGGGTGCTCGGTGCTCAGTACTCAGGGTGCTGGGTGCTCAGTGCTCGGGGTGCTGGGTGCTCAGTACTCAGAGTGCTGGGTGCTCAGTTCTCGGGGTGCTCGGTGCTCAGTACGTTGGGTGCTCAGTACTCAGGGTGCTGGGTGCTCAGTGCTCAGGGTGCTGGGTGCTCAGTGCTCAGGGTGCTGGGTGCTCAGTGCTCACGGTGCTGGGTTCTCAGTTCTCAGGGTGCTGGGTGCTCAGTGCTCAGGGTTCTTGGTGCTCAGTACTCAGGGTGCTGGGTGCTCAGTGCTCAGGGTGCTGGGTGCTCAGTGCTCGGGGTGCTGGGTGCTCAGTACTCAGGGTGCTGGATGCTCAGTACTCAGGGTGCTGGTTGCTCAGTACTCGGGGTGCTGGGTGCTCAGTGCTCAGCGTGCTGGGTGCTCAGTACTCAGGGTGCTCGGTGCTCAGTGCTTGGGGTTCTGGGTGCTCAGTACTCAGGGTGCTGGGTGCACAGTGCTCAGGGTGCTGGGTGCTCAGTGCTCAGGGTGCTGGGTGCTCAGTACTCAGTGCTCGGGGTGCTGGGTGCTGAGTGCTCAGGGTGCAGGGTGCTCAGTGCTCGGGGTGCTCGGTGCTCCGTGCTCAGGGTCCTGGGTGCTCAGTACTCAGGGTGCTGGGTGCTTAGTACTCAGGGTGCTCAGTGCTCAGTACACAGGGTGCTGGGTGCTCAGTGCTCGGAGTGCTGGGTGCTCAGTGCTCAGTACTCAGGGTGCTGGGTGCTCAGTGCTCGGGGTGCTGGGTGCTCAGTACTCAGGGTGCTGGGTGCTCAGTGCTCAGGGTGCTGGGTGCTCAGTGCTCAGGGTGCTGTTTGCAAAGTGATCGGGGTGCTGGGCGCTCAGTGCTCAGGGTGCTCAGTGCTCGGGGAGCTCGGTGCTCAGTACTCAGGGTGCTGGGTGCTCAGTACTCAGTGCTCGGGGTCCTGGCTGCTCCGTGCTCGGGGTGCTGGGAGCTCAGTGCTCTGGGTGCTTAGTGCTCAGTACTCAGGGTGCTGGGTGCTCAGTACTCAGGGTGCTCAGTGCTCGGGGTGCTGGGTGCTCAGTACTCAGCGTGCTGGGTTCTCAGTACTCAGGGTGCCGGGTGCTCATTCTCGGGGTGCTGGGTGCTCAGTGCTCGGGGTGCTGGGTGCTCAGTACTCAGGGTGCTGGGTGCTCAGTACTCAGGGTGCTGGGGGCTCAATATTCAGGGTGCTGGGTGCTCAGTACTCATGGTGCTCGGTTCTCAGTACTCAGGGTGCTGGGTGCTCATTCTCGGGGTGCTGGGTGCTCAGTGCTCGGAATGCTGGGTGCACAGAGCTCAGGTTGCTGGGTGCTCAGTGCTCGGGGTGCTCAGTACTCAGGGTCCTGTGTGTTCAGTGCTCAGGGTACTGGGTGCTCAGTACTCAGGGTGCTTGGTGCTCAATACTCAGGGTACTGGGTGCTCAGTACTTGGGGTGCTGGGTGCTCAGTACTCGGGGTGCTGGGTGCACAGTGCTCAGGGTGCTGCGTGCTCAGTGCTCGTGGTGCTGGGTGCTCAGTGCTCAGGGTGCTGGCTGCTCAGTGTTTAGGGTGCTGGGTGCTCAGTACTCAGGGTGCTCAGTTCTCAGTACTCAGCGTGCTGGGTGCTCAGTGCTCAGGGTCCTCGGTGCTCAGTACTCAGGGTGCTCAGTGCTCAGTACTCAGCGTGCTTTGTGCTCAGTGCTCAGGGTGCTGGGTGCTCAGTACTCAGGGTGCTGGGTGCTCAGTACTCAGTGTGCTGGGTGCTCAGTACTCAGGGTGCTGGGTGCTCAGTGTTCGGGGTGCTCGGTGATCAGTACTCAGGGTGCTGGGTGCTCAGTGCTCAGGGTGCTGGGTACTCAGTACTCAGGGTGCTGGGTGCTCAGTGCTCAGGGTGCTGGGTGCTCATTGCTCAGGGTGCTGGGTGCTCAGTGCTCGGGGTGCTGGGTGCTCAGTGCTCGGGGTGCTGGGTGCTCAGTGCTCGGGGTGCTGGGTGCTCAGTGCTCGGGGTGCTGGGTGTTCAGTATTCAGGGTGCTGGGTGCTCAGTACTCAGGGTGTTCGGTGCTCAGTACTCAGGGTGCTTGGTGCTCAGTGCTCGGGGTGCTGGGTGCTCAGTACTCGGGGTGCTGGGTGCTCAGTACTCAGGGTGCTGGGTGCTCAGTGCTCTGGGTGCTGGGTGCTCAGTACTCAGGGTGCTGGGTGCTCAGTACTTAGGGTGCTCGGTGCTCAGTACTCAGGGTGCTGGGTGCTCAGTGCTCAGGGTGCTGGGTACTCAGTACTCAGGGTGCTGAGTGCTCAGTACTCAGGGTGCTGGGTGCTCAGTGCTCAGGGTGCTGGGTGCTCAGTACTCAGTGTGCTGGGTGCTCAGTGCTCGGGGTGCTGGGTGCTCAGTGCTCGGGGTGCTGGGTGCTCAGTGCTCGGGGTGCTGGGTGCTCAGTGCTCGGGGTTCTGGGTGCTCAGTGCTCGGGGCGCTGGGTGCTCTGTGCTCGGGGTGCTCGGAGCTCAGTACTCAGGGTGCTGGGTGCTCAGTGCTCGGGGTGCTCGGTGCTCAGTACTCAGGGTGCTGGGTGCTCAGTGCTCGGGGTGCTCGGTGCTCAGTACGTTGGGTGCTCAGTACTCAGGGTGCTGGGTTCTCAGTGCTCAGGGTGCTGGGTGCTCAGTGCTCAGGGTGCTGGGTGCTCAGTGCTCAGGGTGCTGGGTGCTCAGTACTCAGGGTGCTGGGTGCACAGTGCTCGGGGTGCTGGTTGCTCTGTGCTCTTGGTGCTGGGTGCTCAGTGCTCAGGGTGCTGGGTGCTCAGTACTCGGGGTGCTGGGTGCTCAGTACTCAGGGTGCTGGGTGCTCAGTACTCAGGGTGCTGGGTGATCAGTACTCGGGTGCTGGGTGCTCAGTGCTCAGGGTGCTGGGTGCTCAGTGCTCGGGGTGCTGGGTGCTCAGTGCTCAGTACTCAGGGTGCTGGGTGCTCAGAGCTCGGGGTGCTGGGTGCTCAGTACTCGGGGTGCTGGGTGCTCAGTACTCAGCGTGCTGGGTGTTCAGTGCTCAGGGTGCTGGGTGCTCAGTACTCAGGGTGCTGGGTGCTCAGTACTTAGGGTGCTCGGTGCTCAGTACTCAGGGTGCTGGGTGCTCAGTGCTCAGGGTGCTGGGTGCTCAGTGCTCAGGGTGCTGGGTGCTCAGTACTCAGTGCTCGAGGTGCTGGGTGCTGAGTGCTCAGGGTGCAGGGTGCTCAGTGCTCGGGGTGCTCGGTGCTCAGTGCTCAGGGTCCTGGGTGCTCAGTACTCAGGCTGCTGGGTGCTCAGTACTCAGGGTGCTCAGTGCTCAGTACACAGGGTGCTGGGTGCTCAGTGCTCGGGGTGCTGGGTGCTCAGTGCTCAGTACTCAGGGTGCTGGTTGCTCAGTGCTCGGGGTGATGGGTGCTCAGTACTCAGGGTGCTGGATGCTCAGTGCTCAGTGTGCTGGGTGCTCAGTGCTCAGGGTGCTGGGTGCAAAGTGATCGGGGTGCTGGGCGCTCAGTACTCAGGGTGCTCAGTGCTCGGGGAGCTCGGTTCTCAGTACTCAGGGTGCTGGGTGCTCAGTACTCAGTGCTCGGTGTCCTGGGTGCTCCGTGCTCGGGGTGCTGGGTGCTCAGTGCTCTGGGTGCTTAGTGCTCAGTACTCAGGGTGCTGGGTGCTCAGTACTCAGCGTGATCAGTGCTCGGGGTGCTGGGTGCTCAGTACTCAGGGTGCTGGGTGCTCAGTACTCAGGGTGCTGGGTGCTCATTCTCGGGGTGCTGGGTGCTCAGTGCTCGGGGTGCTGGGTGCTCAGTACTCAGGGTGCTGGGTGCTCAGTACTCAGGGTGCTGGGGGCTCAATACTCAGGGTGCTGGGTGCTCAGTACTCATGGTGCTCGGTTCTCAGTACTCAGGGTGCTGGGTGCTCATTCTCAGGGTGCTGGGTGCTCAGTGCTCGGTGTGCTGGGTGCTCAGTACTCAGGGTGCTGGGGGCTCAGTACTCAGGGTGCTGGGTGCTCAGTACTCAGGGTGATCTGTTCTCAGTACTCAGGGTGCTGGGTGCTCAGAGCTCGGGGTGCTGGGTGCTCAGTGCTCGGGGTGCTCAGTACTCAGGGTGCTGTGTGTTCAGTGCTCAGGGTACTGGGTGCTCAGTACTCAGGGTGCTTGGTGCTCAGTACTCAGGGTGCTGGGTGCTCAGTACTAGGGGTGCTGGGTTCTCAGTACTCGGGGTGCTGGGTGCACAGTGCTCGGGGTGCTGGGTGCTCAGTCCTCAGGGTGCTGGCTGCTCAGTGTTCAGGGTGCTGGGTGCTCAGTACTCAGGGTGCTCAGTGCTCAGTACTCAGCGTGCTGGGTGCTCAGTGCTCAGGGTCCTCGGTGCTCAGTACTCAGGGTGCTCAGTGCTCAGTACTCAGCGTGCTTTGTGCTCAGTGCTCAGGGTGCTGGGTGCTCAGTACTCAGGGTGCTGGGTGCTCAGTACTCAGGGTGCTGGGTGCTCAGTACTCAGGGTGCTGGGTGCTCAGTGCTCGGGGTGCTCGGTGATCAGTACTCAGGGTGCTGGGTGCTCAGTGCTCAGTGTGCTGGGTACTCAGTACTCAGGGTGCTGGGTACTCAGTGCTCAGGGTGCTGGGTGCTCAGTGCTCAGGGTGCTGGGTGCTCAGTGCTCGGGGTGCTGGGTACTCAGTGCTCGGGGTGCTGGGTTCTCAGTGCTCGGGGTGCTGGGTGCTCAGTGCTCGGGGTGCTTGGTGCTCAGTACTCAGTGTGCTGGCTGCTCAGTAATCAGGGTGCTCGGTGCTCATTACTCAGGGTGCTGGGTGCTCAGTACTCAGGTTGCTCAGTGCTCGGTGTGCTGGGTGCTCAGTACTCAGGGTGCTGGGTGCTCATTTTGGGATGCTGGGTGCTCAGTGCTCAGGGTGCTGGGTGCTCAGTGATCGGGGTGCTGGGTGCACAGTACTCAGGGTGCTCAGTGCTCGGGGAGCTCGGTGCTCAGTACTCAGGGTGCTGGGTGCTCAGTACTCAGTGCTCGGGGTCCTGGGTGCTCCGTGCTCGTGGTGCTGGGTGCTCAGTGCTCTGGGTGCTTAGTGCTCAGTACTCAGGGTGCTGGGTGCTCAGTACTCAGGGTGCTCAGTGCTCGGGGTGCTGGGTGCTCAGTACTCAGGGTGCTGGGTGCTCAGAACTCAGGGTGCTGGGTGCTCATTCTCGGGGTGCTGGGTGTTCAGTGCTCGGGGTGCTGGGTGCTCAGTACTCAGGGTGCTAGGTGCTCAGTACTCAGGCTGCTGGGGGCTCAGGACTCAGGGTGCTGGGTGCTCAGTACTCAGGGTGCTCGGTTCTCAGTACTCAGGGTGCTGGGTGCTCATTCTCGGGGTGCTGGGTGCTCAGTGCTCGGGGTGCTGGATGCTCAATACTCAGGGTGCTGGGGGCTCAGTACTCAGGGTGCTGGGTGCTCAGTACTCAGGGTGATCTGTTCTCAGTACTCAGGGTGCTGGGTGCTCAGTGCTCGGTGTGCTGGGTGCACAGTGCTCAGGGTGCTGGGTGCTCAGTGCTCGGGGTGCTCAGTACTCAGGGTGCTGTGTGTTCAGTGCTCAGGGTACTGGGTTCTCAGTACTCAGGGTGCTTGGTGCTCAGTACTCAGGGTGCTGGGTGCTCAGTATTCGGGGTGCTGGGTGCTCAGTACTCGGGGTGCTGGGTGCACAGTGCTCAGGGTGCTGGGTGCTCAGTGCCCGGGGTGATGGCTGCTCAGTGCTCAGGGTGCTGGCTGCTCAGTACTCAGGGTGCTCAGTGCTCAGTACTCAGCGTGCTGGGTGCTCAGGGTCCTTGGTGCTCAGTACTCAGGGTGCTCAGTGCTCAGTACTCAGCGTGCTTTGTGCTCATTGCTCAGGGTGCTGGGTGCTCAGTGTTCAGGGTGCTGGGTGCTCAGTACTCAGGTTGCTCAGTGCTCAATTCTCAGCATGCTGGGTGCTTAGTGCTCAGGGTCCTCGGTGCTCAGTACTCAGGGTGCTCAGTGCTCAGTACTCAGGGTGCTCAGTGCTCAGTACTCAGCGTGCTTTGTGCTCAGTGCTCAGGGTGCTGGGTGCTCAGTGCTCAGGGTGCTGTGTGCTCAGTACTCAGGGTGCTGGGTGCTCAGTACTCAGGGTGCTGGGTGCTCAGTGCTCGGGGTGCTCGGTGATCAGTACTCAGGGTGCTGGGTGCTCAGTGCTCAGGGTGCTGGGTACTCAGTACTCAGGGTGATCTGTTCTCAGTACTCAGGGTGCTGGGTGCTCAGTGCTCGGTGTGCTGGGTGCACAGTGCTCAGGGTGCTGGGTGCTCAGTGCTCGGGGTGCTCAGTACTCAGGGTGCTGTGTGTTCAGTGCTCAGGGTACTGGGTGCTCAGTACTCAGGGTGCTTGGTGCTCAGTACTCAGGGTGCTGGGTGCTCAGTACTCGGGGTGCTGGGTGCTCAGTGCTCAGGGTGATGGCTGCTCAGTGCTCAGGGTGCTGGATGCTCAGTACTCAGGGTGCTCAGTGCTCAGTACTCAGCGTGCTGGGTGCTCAGGGTCCTCGGTGCACAGTACTCAGGGTGCTCAGTGCTCAGTACTCAGCGTGCTTTGTGCTCAGTGCTCAGGGTGCTGGGTGCTCAGTACTCAGGGTGCTGGGTGCTCAGTACTCAGGGTGCTGGGTGCTCTGTACTCAGGGTGCTGGGTGCTCAGTGCTCGGGGTGCTCGGTGATCAGTACTCAGGGTGCTGCGTGCTCAGTGCTCAGTGTGCTGGGTACTCAGTTCTCAGGGTGCTGGGTACTCAGTGCTCAGGGTGCTGGGTGCTCAGTGCTCAGGGTGCTGGGTGCTCAGTGCTCGGGGTGCTGGGTACTCAGTGCTCGGGGTGCTGGGTGCTCAGTGCTCGGGGTGCTGGGTGCTCAGTGCTCGGGGTGCTTGGTGCTCAGTACTCAGGGTGCTGGGTGCTCAGTACTCAGGGTGTTCGGTGCTCAGTACTCAGGGTGCTCAGTGCTCAGTACTCAGGGTGCTGGGTGCTCAGTGCTCGGGGTGCTGGGTGCTCAGTACTCGGGGTGCTGGGTGCTCAGTACTCAGGGTGCTGGGTGCTCAGTGCTCAGGGTGCTGGGTGCTCAGTACTCAGGGTGCTGGGTGCTCAGTACTTAGGGTGGTCGGTGCTCAGTACTCAGGGTGCTGGGTGCTCAGTGCTCAGGGTGCTGGGTACTCAGTACTCAGGGTGCTGTGTGCTCAGTGCTCAGGGTGCTGGGTGCTCAGTGCTCAGGTTGCTGGGTGCTCAGTACTCAGGGTGCTCAGTGCTCAGTACTCAGGGTGCTCAGTGCTCAGTACTCAGGGAGCTCAGTGCTCAGGGTGCTGTGTGCTCAGTGCTCGGGGTGCTGGGTGCTCAGTCCTCAGGGTGCTGGGTGCTCAGTGCTCAGGGTGCTGGGTGCTCAGTGCTCAGGGTGCTCGGTGCTTAGTATTCAGGCTGCTCGGTGCTCGGGGTGCTGGGTGCTCAGTGCTCGGGATGCTGGGTGCTCAGTGGTCGGGGTGCTGGGTGCTCAGTGCTCAGGGTGCTGGGTGCTCAGTGCTCGGGGTGCTGGGTGCTCAGTACTCGGGGTGCTCGGTGCTCAGTACTCAGGTTGCTCTTTGGTCAGTGCTCAGGGTGCTGGGTGCTCAGTACTCAGGGTGCTGGGTGCTCGGTGCTCAGTACGCTGGGTGCTCAGTACTCAGTGTGCTGGCTGCTCAGTAATCAGGGTGCTCGGTGCTCAGTACTCAGGGTGCTGGGTGCTCAGTTCTCGGGGTGCTGGGTGCTCATTACTCAGGGTGCTGGGTGCTCAGTACTCAGGTTGCTCAGTGCTCGGTGTGCTGGGTGCTCAGTACTCAGGGTGCTGGGTGCTCATTTTGGGATGCTGGGTGCTCAGTGCTCAGGGTGCTGGGTGCTCAGTGATCGGGGTGCTGGGTGCACAGTACTCAGGGTGCTCAGTGCTCGGGGAGCTCGGTGCTCAGTACTCAGGGTGCTGGGTGCTCAGTACTCAGTGCTCGGGGTCCTGGGTGCTCCGTGCTCGTGGTGCTGGGTGCTCAGTGCTCTGGGTGCTTAGTGCTCAGTACTCAGGGTGCTGGGTGCTCAGTACTCAGGGTGCTCAGTGCTCGGGGTGCTGGGTGCTTAGTACTCAGGGTGCTGGGTGCTCAGAACTCAGGGTGCTGGGTGCTCATTCTCGGGGTGCTGGGTGCTCAGTGCTCGGGGTGCTGGGTGCTCAGTACTCAGGGTGCTAGGTGCTCAGTACTCAGGCTGCTGGGGGCTCAGTACTCAGGGTGCTGGGTGCTCAGTACTCAGGGTGCTCGGTTCTCAGTACTCAGGGTGCTGGGTGCTCATTCTCGGGGTGCTGGGTGCTCAGTGCTCGGGGTGCTGGATGCTCAATACTCAGGGTGCTGGGGGCTCAGTACTCAGGGTGCTGGGTGCTCAGTGCTCGGTGTGCTGGGTGCACAGTGCTCAGGGTGCTGGGTGCTCAGTGCTCGGGGTGCTCAGTACTCAGGGTGCTGTGTGTTCAGTGCTCAGGGTACTGGGTGCTCAGTACTCAGGGTGCTTGGTGCTCAGTACTCAGGGTGCTGGGTGCTCAGTATTCGGGGTGCTGGGTGCTCAGTACTCGGGGTGCTGGTTGCACAGTGCTCAGGGTGCTGGGTGCTCAGTGCCCGGGGTGATGGCTGCTCAGTGCTCAGGGTGCTGGGTGCTCAGTACTCAGGGTGCTCAGTGCACAGTACTCAGCGTGCTGGGTGCTCAGGGTCCTTGGTGCTCAGTACTCAGGGTGCTCAGTGCTCAGTACTCAGCGTGCTTTGTGCTCATTGCTCAGGGTGCTGGGTGCTCAGTGCTCAGGGTGCTAGCTGCTCAGTGTTCAGGGTGCTGGGTGCTCAGTACTCAGGGTGCTCAGTGCTCAGTACTCAGCATGCTGGGTGCTTAGTGCTCAGGGTCCTCGGTGCTCAGTACTCAGGGTGCTCAGTGCTCAGTACTCAGGGTGCTCAGTGCTCAGTACTCAGCGTGCTTTGTGCTCAGTGCTCAGGGTGCTGGGTGCTCAGTGCTCAGGGTGCTGGGTGCTCAGTACTCAGGGTGCTGGGTGCTCAGTACTCAGGTTGCTGGGTGCTCAGTGCTCGGGGTGCTCGGTGATCACTACTCAGGGTGCTGGGTGCTCAGTGCTCAGGGTGCTGGGTACTCAGTACTCAGGGTGATCTGTTCTCAGTACTCAGGGTGCTGAGTGCTCAGTGCTCGGTGTGCTGGGTGCACAGTGCTCAGGTTGCTGGGTGCTCAGTGCTCGGGGTGCTCAGTACTCAGGGTGCTGTGTGTTCAGTGCTCAGGGTACTGGGTGCTCAGTACTCAGGGTGCTTGGTGCTCAGTACTCAGGGTGCTGGGTGCTCAGTACTCGGGGTGCTGGGTGCTCAGTACTCGGGGTGCTGGGTGCACAGTTTCTCAGGGTGCTGGGTGCTCAGTGCCCGGGGTGCTGGGTGCTCAGTGCTCAGGGTGATGGCTGCTCAGTGCTCAGGGTGCAGGATGCTCAGTACTCAGGGTGCTCAGTGCTCAGTACTCAGCGTGCTGGGTGCTCAGGGTCCTCGGTGCTCAGTACTCAGGGTGCTCAGTGCTCAGTACTCAGCGTGCTTTGTGCTCAGTGCTCAGGGTGCTGGGTGCTCAGTACTCAGGGTGCGGGGTGCTCAGTACTCAGGGTGCTGGGCGCTCAGTACTCAGGTTGCTGGGTGCTCAGTGCTCGGGGTGCTGGGTGCTCAGTGCTCAGGGTGCTGGCTGCTCAGTGTTCAGGGTGGTGGGTGCTCAGTACTCAGGGTGCTCAGTGCTCAGTACTCAGCATGCTGGGTGCTCAGTGCTCAGGGTCCTCGGTGCTCAGTACTCAGGGTGCTCAGTGCTCAGTACTCAGGGTGCTCAGTGCTCAGTACTCAGCGTGCTTTGTGCTCAGTGCTCAGGGTGCTGGGTGCTCAGTACTCAGGGTGCTGGGTGCTCAGTCCTCAGGGTGCTGGGTGCTCAGTACTCAGGGTGCTGGGTGCTCAGTGCTCGGGGTGCTCGGTGATCAGTACTCAGTTTGCTGGGTGCTCAGTGCTCAGGGTGCTGGGTACTCAGTACTCAGGGTGCTGGGTGCTCAGTGCTCAGGGTGCTGGGTGCTCAGTGCTCAGGGTGCTGGGTGCTCAGTGCTCGGGGTGCTGGGTGCTCAGTACTCAGGGTGCTGGGTCCTCAGTACTCAGGGTGCTGGGTGCTCAGTACTCAGGGTGCTGGGTGCTCAGTACTTAGGGTGCTTGGTGCTCAGTACTCAGGGTGCTGGGTGCTCAGTGCTCAGGGTGCTGGGTACTCAGTACTCAGGGTGCTGGGTGCTCAGTACTCAGGGTGCTGGGTGCTCAGTGCTCAGAGTGCTGGGTGCTCAGTACTCATGGTGCTGCGTGCTCAGTACTCATGGTGCTTTGTGCTCAGTACTCGGGGTTCTGGGTGCTCAGCGCTCGGGGCGCTGGGTGCTCAGTGCTCGGGGCGCTGGGTGCTCTGTTCTCAGGGTGCTCGGAGCTCAGTACTCAGGGTGCTGGGTGCTCAGTGCTCGGCGTGCTCGGTGCTCAGTACTCAGGGTGCTGGTTGCTCAGTTCTCGGGGTGCTCGGTGCTCAGTACGTTGGGTGCTAACTACTCAGGGTGCTGGGTTCTCAGTGCTCAGGGTGCTGGGTGCTCAGTGCTCAGTGTGCTGGGTGCTCAGTGCTCAGGGTGCTGGGTGCTCAGTACTCAGGTTGCTGGGTGCACAGTGCTCGGGGTGCTGGTTGCTCAGTGCTCAGGGTGCTGGGTGCTCAGTGCTCAGGGTGCTGGGTGCTCAGTACTCGGGGTGCTGGGTGCTCAGTACTCAGGGTGCTGCCTGCTCAGTACTCAGGGTGCTGGGTGATCAGTACTCGGGTGCTGGGTGCTCAGTGCTCAGGGTGCTGGGTGCTCAGTGCTCGGGGTGCTGGGTGCTCAGTGCTCAGTACTCAGGGTGCTCGGTGCTCAGTGCTCAGGGTGCTGGGTGCTCAGTGCTCAGTACTCAGGGTGCTGGGTGCTCAGTGCTCAGGGTGCTGGGTGCTCAGTACTCGGGGTGCTGGGTGCTCAGTACTCAGGGTCCTGGGTGCTCAGTACTCAGGGTGCTGGGTGATCAGTACTCGGGTGCTGGGTGCTCAGTGCTCAGGGTGCTGGGTGCTCAGTGCTCGGGGTGCTGGGTGCTCAGTGCTCAGTACTCAGGGTGCTCGGTGCTCAGTGCTCGGGGTGCTGGGTGCTCAGTGCTCAGTACTCAGGGTGCTGGGTGCTCAGTGCTCCGGGTGCTGGGTGCTCAGTGCTCAGGGTGCTGGTTGCTCAGTGCTCAGGGTGCTGGGTACTCGGTGCTCAGGGTGCTGGGTACTCAGTGCTCGGGGTGCTGGGTGCTCAGTACTCAGGGTGCTGGGTGCTCAGTACTCAGGGTGCTCAGTGCTCAGTACTCAGGGTGCTCAGTGCTCAGTACTCAGGGAGCTCAGTGCTCAGGGTGCTGTGTGCTCAGTGCTCGGGGTGCTGGGTGCTCAGTCCTCAGGGTGCTGGGTCCTCATTGCTCAGGGTGCTCGGTGCTCAGTGCTCAGGGTGCTGGGTGCTCAGTACTCAGGGTGCTGGGTGCTCAGTGCTCGGGGTGCTGGGTGCTCAGTACTCAGGGTGCTGGGTGCTCAGTGCTCAAGGTGCTGAGTGCTCAGTACTCAGGGTGCTGGGTGCTCAGTACTCGGGGTGCTGGGTGCTCAGTACTCAGGGTGCTGGGTGCTCAGTACTCAGGGTGCTGGGTGCTCAGTACTCGGGTGCTATGTGCTCATTGCTCAGGGTGCTGGGTGCTCAGTGCTCGGGGTGCTGGGTGCTTTGTGCTCAGTACTCAGGGTGCTGGGTGCTCAGTGCTCAGGGTGCTGGGTGCTCAGTGCTCAGGGTGCTGGTTGCTCAGTGCTCAGGGTGCTTGGTACTCAGTGCTCAGGGTGCTGGGTGCTCAGTACTCAGGGTGCTCAGTGCTCAGTACTCGGGGTGCTGGGTGCTCAGTGCTCGGGGTGCTGGGTGCTCAGTACTCAGGGTGCTGGGTGCTCAGTGCTCAGGGTGCTGGGTGCTCAGTGCTCAGGGTGCTGTGTCCTCAGTGCTCAGGGTGCTGGTTACTCAGTGCTCAGGGTGCTGGGTGCTCAGTGCTCAGTGCTCAGGGTGCTCAGTGCTCGGGGTGCTCGGAGCTCATTACTCAGGGTGCTGGGTGCTCAGTGCTCGGGGTGCTCGGTGCTCAGTACTCAGGGTGCTTGGTGCTCAGTGCTCGGGGTGCTGGGTGCTCAGTGCTCAGTACTCAGGGTGCTGGGTGCTCAGTGCTCAGGGTGCTGTGTGCTCAGTGCTCAGGGTGCTGGGTGCTCAGTACTCAGGGTGCTGGGTGCTCAGTGCTCAGGGTGCTCGGTGCTCGGGGTGCTGGGTGCTCAGTGCTTGGGGTGCTCGGAGCTCAGTACTCAGGGTGCTGGGTGCTCAGTGCTCAGGGTGCTTTGTGCTCAGTACTCAGGGTGCTGGGTGCTCAGTGCTCGGGGTGCTCGGTGCTCAGTACGTTGGGTGCTCACTACTCAGGGTGCTGGGTGCTCAGTGCTCAGGGTGCTGGGTGCTCAGTGCTCAGGGTGCTGGGTGCTCAGTGCTCAGGGTGCTGGGTGCTCAGTGCTCAGGGTGCTGGGTGCTCAGTGCTCAGGTTGCTGGGTGCTCAGTACTCAGGGTGCTCAGTGCTCAGTACTCAGGGTGCTCAGTGCTCAGTACTCAGGGAGCTCAGTGCTCAGGGTGCTGTGTGCTCAGTGCTCGGGGTGCTGGGTGCTCAGTCCTCAGGGTGCTGGGTGCTCAGTGCTCAGGGTGCTCGGTGCTCAGTGCTCAGGGTGCTCGGTGCTCAGTACTCAGGGTGCTGGGTGCTCAGTGCTCGGGGTGCTGGGTGCTCAGTACTCAGGGTGCTGGGTGCTCAGTGCTCAGGGTGCTGGGTGATCAGTGCTCAGGGTGCTCGGTGCTTAGTATTCAGGCTGCTCGGTGCACGGGGTGCTGGGTGCTCAGTGCTCGGGATGCTGGGTGCTCAGTGTTCGGGGTGCTGGGTGCTCAGTGCTCAGGGTGCTGGGTGCTCAGTGCTCGGGGTGCTGGGTGCTCAGTACTCGGGGTGCTCGGTGCTCAGTACTCAGGTTGCTGGTTGGTCAGTGCTCAGGGTGCTGGGTGCTCAGTACTCAGGGTGCTGGGTGCTCGGTGCTCAGTACGCTGGGTGCTCAGTACTCAGTGTGCTGGCTGCTCAGTAATCAGGGTGCTCGGTGCTCAGTACTCAGGGTGCTGGGTGCTCAGTTCTCGGGGTGCTGGGTGCTCATTACTCAGGGTGCTGGGTGCTCAGTACTCAGGTTGCTCAGTGCTCGGTGTGCTGGGTGCTCAGTACTCAGGGTGCTGGGTGCTCATTTTGGGATGCTGGGTGCTCAGTGCTCAGGGTGCTGGGTGCTCAGTGATCGGGGTGCTGGGTGCACAGTACTCAGGGTGCTCAGTGCTCGGGGAGCTCGCTGCTCAGTACTCAGGGTGCTGGGTGCTCAGTACTCAGTGCTCGGGTTCCTGGGTGCTCCGTGCTCGGGGTGCTGGGTGCTCAGTGCTCTGGGTGCTTAGTGCTCAGTACTCAGGGTGCTGGGTGCTCAGTACTCAGGGTGCTCAGTGCTCGGGGTCCTGGGTGCTTAGTACTCAGGGTGCTGGGTGCTCAGAACTCAGGGTGCTGGGTGCTCATTCTCGGGGTGCTGGGTGCTCAGTGCTCGGGGTGCTGGGTGCTCAGTACTCAGGGTGCTAGGTGCTCAGTACTCAGGCTGCTGGGGGCTCAGTACTCAGGGTCCTGGGTGCTCAGTACTCAGGGTGCTCGGTTCTCAGTACTCAGGGTGCTGGGTGCTCATTCTCGGGGTGCTGGGTGCTCAGTGCTCGGGGTGCTGGATGCTCAATACTCAGGGTGCTGGGGGCTCAGTACTCAGGGTGCTGGGTGCTCAGTGCTCGGTGTGCTGGGTGCACAGTGCTCAGGGTGCTGGGTGCTCAGTGCTCGGGGTGCTCAGTACTCAGGGTGCTGTGTGTTCAGTGCTCAGGGTACTGGGTGCTCAGTACTCAGGGTGCTTGGTGCTCAGTACTCAGGGTGCTGGGTGCTCAGTATTCGGGGTGCTGGGTGCTCAGTACTCGGGGTGCTGGGTGCACAATGCTCAGGGTGCTGGGTGCTCAGTGCCCGGGGTGATGGCTGCTCAGTGCTCAGGGTGCTGGGTGCTCAGTACTCAGGGTGCTCAGTGCTCAGTACTCAGCGTGCTGGGTGCTCAGGGTCCTTGGTGCTCAGTACTCAGGGTGCTCAGTGCTCAGTACTCAGCGTGCTTTGTGCTCATTGCTCAGGGTGCTGGGTGCTCAGTGCTCAGGGTGCTAGCTGCTCAGTGTTCAGGGTGCTGGGTGCTCAGTACTCAGGGTGCTCAGTGCTCAGTACTCAGCATGCTGGGTGCTTAGTGCTCAGGGTCCTCGGTGCTCAGTACTCAGGGTGCTCAGTGCTCAGTACTCAGGGTGCTCAGTGCTCAGTACTCAGCGTGCTTTGTGCTCAGTGCTCAGGGTGCTGGGTGCTCAGTGCTCAGGGTGCTGGGTGCTCAGTACTCAGGGTGCTGGGTGCTCAGTACTCAGGTTGCTGGGTGCTCAGTGCTCGGGGTGCTCGGTGATCAGTACTCAGGGTGCTGGGTGCTCAGTGCTCAGGGTGCTGGGTACTCAGTACTCAGGGTGATCTGTTCTCAGTACTCAGGGTGCTGGGTGCTCAGTGCTCGGTGTGGTGGGTGCACAGTGCTCAGGGTGCTGGGTGCTCAGTGTTCGGGGTGCTCAGTACTCAGGGTGCTGTGTGTTCAGTGCTCAGGGTACTGGGTGCTCAGTACTCAGGGTGCTTGGTGCTCAGTACTCAGGGTGCTGGGTGCTCAGTACTCGGGGTGCTGGGTGCTCAGTACTCGGGGTGCTGGGTGCACAGTGCTCAGGGTGCTGGGTGCTCAGTGCCCGGGGTGCTGGGTGCTCAGTGCTCAGGGTGATGGCTGCTCAGTGCTCAGGGTGCAGGATGCTCAGTACTCAGGGTGCTCAGTGCTCAGTACTCAGCGTGCTGGGTGCTCAGGGTCCTCGGTGCTCAGTACTCAGGGTGCTCAGTGCTCAGTACTCAGCGTGCTTTGTGCTCAGTGCTCAGGGTGCTGGGTGCTCAGTACTCAGGGTGCGGGGTGCTCAGTACTCAGGGTGCTGGGCGCTCAGTACTCAGGTTGCTGGGTGCTCAGTGCTCGGGGTGCTGGGTGCTCAGTACTCAGGGTGCTCAGTGCTCAGTACTCAGCATGCTGGGTGCTCGGTGCTCAGGGTCCTCGGTGCTCAGTACTCAGGGTGCTCAGTGCTCAGTACTCAGGGTGCTCAGTGCTCAGTACTCAGCGTGCTTTGTGCTCAGTGCTCAGGGTGCTGGGTGCTCAGTACTCAGGGTGCTGGGTGCTCAGTCCTCAGGGTGCTGGGTGCTCAGTACTCAGGGTGCTGGGTGCTCAGTGCTCGGGGTGCTCGGTGATCAGTACTCAGTTTGCTGGGTGCTCAGTGCTCAGGGTGCTGGGTACTCAGTACTCAGGGTGCTGGGTGCTCAGTGCTCAGGGTGCTGGGTGCTCAGTGCTCAGGGTGCTGGGTGCTCAGTGCTCGGGGTGCTGGGTGCTCAGTACTCAGGGTGCTGGGTGCTCAGTACTCAGGGTGCTGGGTGCTCAGTACTCAGGGTGCTGGGTGCTCAGTACTTAGGGTGCTCGGTGCTCAGTACTCAGGGTGCTGGGTGCTCAGTGCTCAGGGTGCTGGGTACTCAGTACTCAGGGTGCTGGGTGCTCAGTACTCAGGGTGCTGGGTGCTCAGTGCTCAGAGTGCTGGGTGCTCAGTACTCATGGTGCTGCGTGCTCAGTACTCATGGTGCTTTGTGCTCAGTACTCGGGGTTCTGGGTGCTCAGCGCTCGGGGCGCTGGGTGCTCAGTGCTCGGGGCGCTGGGTGCTCTGTTCTCAGGGTGCTCGGAGCTCAGTACTCAGGGTGCTGGGTGCTCAGTGCTCGGCGTGCTCGGTGCTCAGTACTCAGGGTGCTGGGTGCTCAGTTCTCGGGGTGCTCGGTGCTCAGTACGTTGGGTGCTAACTACTCAGGGTGCTGGGTTCTCAGTGCTCAGGGTGCTGGGTGCTCAGTGCTCAGTGTGCTGGGTGCTCAGTGCTCAGGGTGCTGGGTGCTCAGTACTCAGGTTGCTGGGTGCACAGTGCTCGGGGTGCTGGTTGCTCAGTGCTCAGGGTGCTGGGTGCTCAGTGCTCAGGGTGCTGGGTGCTCAGTACTCGGGGTGCTGGGTGCTCAGTACTCAGGGTGCTGCCTGCTCAGTACTCAGGGTGCTGGGTGATCAGTACTCGGGTGCTGGGTGCTCAGTGCTCAGGGTGCTGGGTGCTCAGTGCTCGGGGTGCTGGGTGCTCAGTGCTCAGTACTCAGGGTGCTCGGTGCTCAGTGCTCAGGGTGCTGGGTGCTCAGTGCTCAGTACTCAGGGTGCTGGGTGCTCAGTGCTCAGGGTGCTGGGTGCTCAGTACTCGGGGTGCTGGGTGCTCAGTACTCAGGGTGCTGGGTGCTCAGTACTCAGGGTGCTGGGTGATCAGTACTCGGGTGCTGGGTGCTCAGTGCTCAGGGTGCTGGGTGCTCAGTGCTCGGGGTGCTGGGTGCTCAGTGCTCAGTACTCAGGGTGCTCGGTGCTCAGTGCTCGGGGTGCTGGGTGCTCAGTGCTCAGTACTCAGGGTGCTGGGTGCTCAGTGCTCCGGGTGCTGGGTGCTCAGTGCTCAGGGTGCTGGTTGCTCAGTGCTCAGGGTGCTGGGTACTCGGTGCTCAGGGTGCTGGGTACTCAGTGCTCGGGGTGCTGGGTGCTCAGTACTCAGGGTGCTGGGTGCTCAGTACTCAGGGTGCTCAGTGCTCAGTACTCAGGGTGCTCAGTGCTCAGTACTCAGGGAGCTCAGTGCTCAGGGTGCTGTGTGCTCAGTGCTCAGGGTGCTGGGTGCTCAGTCCTCAGGGTGCTGGGTCCTCATTGCTCAGGGTGCTCGGTGCTCAGTGCTCAGGGTGCTGGGAGCTCAGTACTCAGGGTGCTGGGTGCTCAGTGCTCGGGGTGCTGGGTGCTCAGTACTCAGGGTGCTGGGTGCTCAGTGCTCAAGGTGCTGAGTGCTCAGTACTCAGGGTGCTGGGTGCTCAGTACTCGGGGTGCTGGGTGCTCAGTACTCAGGGTGCTGGGTGCTCAGTACTCAGGGTGCTGGGTGCTCAGTACTCGGGTGCTGGGTGCTCATTGCTCAGGGTTCTGGGTGCTCAGTGCTCGGGGTGCTGGGTGCTTTGTGCTCAGTACTCAGGGTGCTGGGTGCTCAGTGCTCAGGGTGCTGGGTGCTCAGTGCTCAGGGTGCTGGGTGCTCAGTGCTCAGGGTGCTTGGTACTCAGTGCTCAGGGTGCTGGGTGCTCAGTACTCAGGGTGCTCAGTGCTCAGTACTCGGGGTGCTGGGTGCTCAGTGCTCGGGGTGCTGGGTGCTCAGTACTCAGGGTGCTGGGTGCTCAGTGCTCAGGGTGCTGGGTGCTCAGTGCTCAGGGTGCTGTGTCCTCAGTGCTCAGGGTGCTGGTTACTCAGTGCTCAGGGTGCTGGGTGCTCAGTGTTCAGGGTGCTCAGTGCTCGGGGTGCTCGGAGCTCATTACTCAGGGTGCTGGGTGCTCAGTGCTCGGGGTGCTCGGTGCTCAGTACTCAGGGTGCTTGGTGCTCAGTGCTCGGGGTGCTGGGTGCTCAGTGCTCAGTACTCAGGGTGCTGGGTGCTCAGTGCTCAGGGTGCTGTGTGCTCAGTGCTCAGGGTGCTGGGTGCTCAGTACTCAGGGTGCTGGGTGCTCAGTGCTCAGGGTGCTCGGTGCTCGGGGTGCTGGGTGCTCAGTGCTTGGGGTGCTCGGAGCTCAGTACTCAGGGTGCTGGGTGCTCAGTGCTCAGGGTGCTTTGTGCTCAGTACTCAGGGTGCTGGGTGCTCAGTGCTCGGGGTGCTCGGTGCTCAGTACGTTGGGTGCTCACTACTCAGGGTGCTGGGTGCTCAGTGCTCAGGGTGCTGGGTGCTCAGTGCTCAGGGTGCTGGGTGCTCAGTGCTCAGGGTGCTGGGTGCTCAGTGCTCAGGGTGCTGGGTGCTCAGTGCTCAGGGTGCTGGGTGCTCAGTACTCAGGGTGCTGGGTGCTCAGTGCTCGGGGTGCTGGGTGCTCAGTGCTCAAGGTGCTGGGTGCTCAGTACTCAGGGTGCTGGGTGCTCAGTACTCGGGGTGCTGGGTGCTCAGTACTCAGGGTGCTGGGTGCTCAGTCCTCAGGGTGCTGGGTGCTCAGTACTCGGGTGCTGGGTGCTCAGTGCTAAGGGTGCTGGGTGCTCAGTGCTCGCTGTGCTGGGTGCTCAGTGCTCAGTACTCAGTGTGCTGGGTGCTCAGTGCTCGGGGTGCTGGGTGCTCAGTGCTCAGTACTCAGGGTGCTGGGTGCTCAGTGCTCATTGTGCTGGGTGCTCAGTGCTCAGGGTGCTGGGTGCTCAGTGCTCAGGGTGCTGGGTACTCAGTGCTCAGGGTGCTGGGTACTCAGTACTCAGGGTGCTGAGTGCTCAGTGCTCAGGGTGCTGGGTGCTCAGTGCTCAGGATGCTGGGTGCTCAGTGCTCGGGGTACCTAGTGCTCAGTGCTCGGGGTGCTGGGTGCTCAGTGCTCAGTGCCCAGGGTGCTGGGTGCTCAGTGCTCAGTGCTCAGGGTGCTGGTTGCTCAGTACTCAGGGTGCTGGGTGCTCAGTACTCAGGGTGCTGGGTGCTCAGTGCTCAGGGTGCTGGGTGCTCAGTACTCAGGGTGCTGGGTGATCAGTGCTCGGGGTGCTGGGTGCTCAGTGCTCAGGGTGCTGGGTGCTCAGTGCTCAGGGTGCTGTGTGCTCAGTACTCAGGGTGCTGGGTGCTCAGTGCTCGGGGTGCTCGGTGCTCAGTACTCAAGGTGTTGGGTGCACAGTGCTCAGTGTGCTGGGTGCTCAGTCCTCGGGATGCTCTGTGCTCAGTGATCAGGGTGCTGGGTGCTCAGTACTCAGGGTGCTCGGTGCTCAGTACTCAGGGTTCTCAGTGCTCAGTACTCAGGGTGCTGGGTACTCAGTGCTCAGGGTGCTGGGTGCTCAGTACTCAGGGTGCTCAGTGCTCAGTACTTGGGGTGCTTGGTGCTCAGTACTCAGGGTGCTCAGTGCTCAGTACTCGGGGTTCTGGGTGCTCAGTGCTCAGGGTGCTCAGTGCTCAGTGCTCGCAGTGCTGGGTGCTCAGTGCTCGGGGCGCTGGGTGCTCAGTGCTCCTGGTGCTGTGTGCTCAGTACTCGGGGTGCTGGGTGCTCAGTGATCGGGGTGCAGGGTGCTCAGTGCTCGGGGTGCTGGGTGCTCAGTGCTCAGGGTGCTGGGTGCTCAGTGATCGGGGTGCTGGGTGCTCAGTGCTCTGGGTGCTTAGTGCTCAGTACTCAGGGTGCTCACTGCTCGGGGAGCTCGGTGCTCAGTACTCAGGGTGCTGGGTGCTCAGTACTCAGTGCTCGGGGTCCTGGGTGCTCCGTGCTCGGGATGCTGGGTGCTCAGTGCTCTGGGTGCGTAGTGCTCAGTACTCAGGGTGCTGGGTGCTCAGTACTCAGGGTGCTCAGTGCTCGGGGTGCTGGGTCCTCAGTACTCAGGGTGCTGGGTGCTCAGTACTCAGGGACCTGGCTGCTCATTCTCGGGGTGCTGGGTGCTCAGTGCTCGGAGTGCTGGGTGCTCAGTGCTCGGGGTGCTGGGTGCTCAGTGCTCAGTACTCAGGGTGCTGGGTGCTCAGTGCTCGGGTTGCTGGGTGCTCAGTGCTCAGTCCTCAGGGTGCTGGGTGCTCAGTGCTCAGGGTGCTGGGTGCTAAGTGCTCAAGGTGCTGGGTGCTCAGTGCTCAGGTGCTGGGTACTCAGTGCTCAGGGTGCTGGGTGCTCAGTACTCAGGGTGCTCAGTGCTCAGTATTCGGGGTGCTGGGTGCTCAGTGCTCAGGGTGCTCAGTGCTCAGTACTCGGGGTGCTGGGTGCTCAGTGATCGGGGCGCTGGGTGCTCAGTGCTCGGGGTGCTGGGTGCTCAGTACTCAGGGTGCTGGGTGCTCAGTGTTCAGGGTGCTCAGTGCTCAGTACTCAGTGCTCAGGGTGCTCAGTGCTCAGTGCTCAGGGTGCTGGGTGTTCAATGCTCGGGGCGCTGGGTGCTCAGTTCTCGGGGTGCTCGGAGATCAGTACTCAGGGTGCTGTGTGCTCAGTGCTCGGGGTGATCGGTGCTCAGTACTCAGGGTGCCAGGTGCTCAGTGCTCGGGGTGCTCGGTGCTCAGTACGTTGGGTGCAGACTACTCAGGGTGCTGGGTGCTCAGTGCTCAGGGTGCTGGGTGCTCAGTGCTCAGGGTGCTGGGTGCTCAGTGCTCAGGGTGCTGGGTGCTCAGTACTCAGGGTGCTGGGTGCTCCGTGCTCGGGGTGCTATGTGCTCATTGCTCAGGGTGCTGGGTGCTCAGTACTCAGGGTGCTGGGTGCTCAGTACTCGGGGTGCTGGGTGCTCAGTACTCAGGGTGCAGGGTGCTCAGTACTCAGGGTGCTGGGTGCTCAGTACTCGGGTGCTGGGTGCTCAGTGATCAGGGTGCTGGGTGCTCAGTGCTCGGGGTGCTGGGTGCTCAGTGTTCAGTACTCAGGGTGCTGCGTGCTCAGTGCTCAGGGTGCTGGGTGCTCAGTGCTCAGTACTCAGGGTGCTGGGTGCTCAGTGCTCAGGGTGCTGTGTGCTCAGTGCTCAGGGTGCTGGGTGCTCAGTGCTCAGGGTGCTGGGTACTCAGTGCTCAGGGTGCTGGGTGCTCAGTACTCAGGGTGCTGGGTGCTCAGTACTCAGGGTGCTGGGTGCTCAGTGCTCGGGGTGCTGGGTGCTCAGTGCTCGCGGTGCTGGGTGCTCAGTGCTCGGGGTGCTCGGTGCTCAGTACTCAGGGTGCAGGGTGCTCAGTGCCCGAGGTGCTCAGTACTCAGGGTGCTGTGTGTTCAGTGCTCAGGGTGCTGGGTGCTCAGTACTCAGGGTGCTTGGTGCTTAGTACTCAGGGTGCTGGGTGCTCAGTACTCCGGGTGCTGGGTGCTCAGTGCTCGGGGTGCTCGGTGCTCAGTGCTCAAGATGCTGGGTGCTCAGTACTCAGGGTGCTTATTGCTCAGGTTGCTGGGTGCTCAGTACTCAGGGTGCTGGGTGCTCAGTGCTCAGGGTGCTCGGTGCTCAGTGCTCAGGGGGCTCAGTGCTCGGGGTGCTCGGAGCTCAGTACTCAGGGTGCTGGGTGCTCAGTGCTCGGGGTGCTCGGTGCTCAGTACTCAAGGTGCTGGGTGCTCAGTGCTCGGGGTGCTGGGTGCTCAGTGTTCAGTACTCAGGGTGCTCAGTGCTCAGTGCTCAGGGTGCTCTTTGCTCATTGCTCAGGGTGCTGGGTGCTCAGTGCTCAGGGTGCTGGGTACTCAGTGCTCAGGGTGCTGGGTGCTCAGTACTCAGGGTGCTGGGTGCTCAGTACTCAGTGTGCTTGGTGCTCAGTGCTCGGGGTGCTATGTGCTCAGTGCTCGCGGTGCTGGGTGCTCAGTACTCAGGGTGCTGGGTGCTCAGTGCTCAGGGTGCTCGGTGCTCAGTGATCGGGGTGCAGGGTGCTCAGTGCTCGGGGTGCTGGGTGCTCAGTGCTCAGGGTGCTGGGTGCTCAGTGATCGGGGTGCTGGGTGCTCAGTGCTCTGGGTGCTTAGTGCTCAGTACTCAGGGTGCTCACTGCTCGGGGAGCTCGGTGCTCAGTACTCAGGGTGCTGGGTGCTCAGTACTCAGTGCTCGGGGTCCTGGGTGCTCCGTTCTCGGGATGCTGGGTGCTCAGTGCTCTGGGTGCTTAGTGCTCAGTACTCAGGGTGCTGGGTGCTCAGTACTCAGGGTGCTCAGTGCTCGGGGTGCTGGGTGCTCAGTACTCAGGGTGCTGGGTGCTCAGTGCTCAGGGTGCTGGGTGCTCAGTACTCAGGGTGCTGGGTGCTCAGTGCTCAGGGTGCTGGGTGCTCAGTACTCAGGGTGCTGGGTGCTCAGTGCTCAGGGTGCTGAGTGCTCAGTACTCAGGGTGCTGGGAGCTCAGTGCTCAGGGTGATCGGTGCTCAGTACTCAGGGTGCTCAGTACTCAGGGTGCTGGGTGCTCAGTGCTCGGGGTGCTGGGTGCTCAGTATTCAGGGTGCTGGGTGCTCAGTGCTTTGGGTTCTGGGTGCTCAGTGCTCAGGGTGATCGGTGCTCAGTACTCAGGGTGCTGGGTGCTCAGTGCTCAGGGTGCTGGGTGCTCAGTCCTCAGGGTGCTTAGTGCTCAGGGTGCTGGGTGCTCAGTGCTCGGGGTGCTCGGTGCTCAGTACTCAGGGTGCTGAGTGCTCAGTACTCAGGGTGCTGGGTGCTCAGTACTCAGGGTGCTGGGTGCTCAGTGCTCAGGTTGCTGGGTGATCAGTGCTCAGGGTGCTGGGTGCTCAGTGCTCAGCGTGCTGGGTGCTCAGTGCGCGGGGTGCTGGGTGCTCAGTACTCAGGTTGCTGGGTGCTCAGTGCTTGGTGTGCTCGGTGCTCAGTACGTTGGGTGCTCACTACTCAGGGTGCTGGGTGCTCAGTGCTCGGGGTGATCCGTGCTCAGTACTCAGGTTGCTGGGTGCTCAGTTCTCGGGGTGCTCAGTGCTCAGTACGTTGGGTGCTCACTACTCAGGGTGCTGGGTGCTCAGTGCTCAGGGTGCTGGGTGCTCAGTGCTCAGGGTGCTGGGTGCTCAGTGCTCAGGGTGCTGGGTGCTCAGTACTCAGGGTGCTGGTTGCTCAGTACTCAGGGTGCTCAGTGCTCAGTACTCAGGGTGCTCAGTGCACAGTACTCAGGGTGCTCAGTTCTCAGGGTGCTGGGTGCTCAGTCCTCAGGGTGCTGGGTGCTCAGTGCTCAGGGTGCTCAGTGCTCAGTGCTCAGGGTGCTGGGTGCTCAGTACTCAGGGTGCTGTGTGCTCAGTGCTCGGGGTGCTGGGTGCTCAGTACTCAGAGTGCTGGGTGCTCAGTGCTCAGGGTGCTGGGTGCTCAGTGCTCAGGGTGCTCGGTGCTTAGTACTCAGGGTGCTCGGTGCTCGGGGTGCTGGGTGCTCAGTGCACGGGGTGCTGGGTGCTCAGTGCTCGGGGTGCTGGGAGCTCAGTGCTCAGGGTGCTGGGTGCTCAGTACTCAAGGTGCTGGCTGCTCAGTACTCAGGGTGCTGGGTGCTCAGTACTCAGGGATCTCAGTGCTTGGGGTGCTGGGTGCTCAGTACTCAGGGTGCTCAGTGCTTGGGGTGTTGGGTGCTCAGTACTCAGGTTGCTGGGTGCTCAGTGATCAGGGTGTTGGGTGCTCAGTACTCAGGGTGCTGGGTGCTCAGTACTCAGGGTGCTGGGTGCTCAGTGCTCGGGGTGCTGGGTGCTCAGTGCTCGGGGTGCTGGGTGCTCAGTGCTCGGGGTGCTGGGTGCTCAGTGCTCGGGGTGCTGGGTTCTCAGTGCTCGGGGTGCTCGGTGCTCAGTGCTCGGGGTGCTGGGTGCTCAGTACTCGTGGTGCTCAGTGCTCAGTACTCAGGGTGCTGGGTGCTCAGTGCTCAGGGCGCTGGGTGCTCAGTGCTAGGGGTGCTGGCTGCTCGGTGCTCAGGTGGCTGGGTGGTCAGTACTCGGGGCGCTGGGTGCTCGGTACTCAGGGTGCGGGGTGCTCATTGCTTGGGGTGCTGGTTGCTCAGTGCTCGGGGTGCTGGGTGCTCAGTGCTCAGGGTGCTTGGTGCTCAGTGCTCAGGGTGCTGGGTGCTCAGTACTCAGGGTGCTGGGTGCTCAGTACTCGGGTGCTGGGTGCTCAGTGCTCAGGGTGCTGGGTGCTCAGTGCTCAGGGTGCTGGGTGCTCAGTGCTCGGGGTGCTGGGTGCTCAGTGCTCAGTACTCAGGGTGCTGGGTGCTCAGTGCTCAGTACTCAGGGTGCTGGGTGCTCAGTGCTTAGGGTGCTGGGTGCTCAGTGCTCAGGGTGCTGGGTGCTCAGTGCTCGGGGTGCTGGGTGCTCAGTGCTCAGTACTCAGGGTGCCGGGTGCTCAGTGCTCGGGGTGCTGGGTGCTCAGTACTCGGGGTGCTGGGTGCTCAGTCCTCAGGGTGTTGGGTGCTCAGTACTCCGGGTGCTGGGTGCTCAGTTCTCGGGGTGCTCGGTGCTCAGTACTCAGTGATCAGGGTGCTGAGTGCTCAGTGCTCAGGGTGCTGGGTGTTCAGTACTCAGGGAGCTGGGTGCTCAGTACTCAGGGTGCTGGGTGCTCAGTGCTCAGGCTGCTGGGTGCTCAGTAATCGGGGTGCTCGGTGCCCAGTGCTCAGGGTTCTGGGTGCTCAGTACTCAGGGTGCTGGGTACTCAATGCTCAGGGTGCTCGGTGCTCAGTACTCGGGGTGCTGGGTGCTCATTCTCGGGGTGCTGGGTGCTCAGTGCTCGGGGTGCTGGGTGCTCAGTACTCAGGGTGCTGGGTGCTCAGTGCTCGGGGTGCTGGGTGCTCAGTACTCAGGGTGCTGGGTGCTCAGTGCTCAGGGTGCTGGGTGCTCAGTACTCAGGGTGCTGGGTGCTCAGTGCTCAGGGTGCTGGGTGCTCAGTACTCAGGGTGCTGGGAGCTCAGTGCTCAGGGTGATCGGTGCTCAGTACTCAGGGTGCTCAGTACTCAGGGTGCTGGGTGCTCAGTGCTCGGGGTGCTGGGTGCTCAGTATTCAGGGTGCTGGGTGCTCAGTGCTTTGGGTTCTGGGTGCTCAGTGCTCAGGGTGATCGGTGCTCAGTACTCAGGGTGCTGGGTGCTCAGTGCTCAGGGTGCTGGGTGCTCAGTCCTCAGGGTGCTTAGTGCTCAGGGTGCTGGGTGCTCAGTGCTCGGGGTGCTCGGTGCTCAGTACTCAGGGTGCTGAGTGCTCAGTACTCAGGGTGCTGGGTGCTCAGTACTCAGGGTGCTGGGTGCTCAGTGCTCAGGTTGCTGGGTGATCAGTGCTCAGGGTGCTGGGTGCCCAGTGCTCAGCGTGCTGGGTGCTCAGTGCTTGGTGTGCTCGGTGCTCAGTACGTTGGGTGCTCACTACTCAGGGTGCTGGGTGCTCAGTGCTCGGGGTGATCCGTGCTCAGTACTCAGGTTGCTGGGTGCTCAGTGCTCGGGGTGCTCAGTGCTCAGTACGTTGGGTGCTCACTACTCAGGGTGCTGGGTGCTCAGTGCTCAGGGTGCTGGGTGCTCAGTGCTCAGGGTGCTTGGTGCTCTGTGCTCAGGGTGCTGGGTGCTCAGTACTCAGGGTGCTGGTTGCTCAGTACTCAGGGTGCTCAGTGCTCAGTACTCAGGGTGCTCAGTGCTCAGTACTCAGGGTGCTCAGTTCTCAGGGTGCTGGGTGCTCAGTACTCAGGGTGCATTGTGCTCAGTGCTCGGGGTGCTGGGTGCTCAGTACTCAGAATGCTGGGTGCTCAGTGCTCAGGGTGCTGGGTGCTCAGTACTCAGGGTGCTCAGTGCTCAGTACTCAGCGTGCTTTGTGCTCAGTGCTCAGGGTGCTGGGTGCTCAGTACTCAGGGTGCGGGGTGCTCAGTACTCAGGGTGCTGGGCGCTCAGTACTCAGGTTGCTGGGTGCTCAGTGCTCGGGGTGCTGGGTGCTCAGTACTCAGGGTGCTCAGTGCTCAGTACTCAGCATGCTGGGTGCTCGGTGCTCAGGGTCCTCGGTGCTCAGTACTCAGGGTGCTCAGTGCTCAGTACTCAGGGTGCTCAGTGCTCAGTACTCAGCGTGCTTTGTGCTCAGTGCTCAGGGTGCTGGGTGCTCAGTACTCAGGGTGCTGGGTGCTCAGTCCTCAGGGTGCTGGGTGCTCAGTACTCAGGGTGCTGGGTGCTCAGTGCTCGGGGTGCTCGGTGATCAGTACTCAGTTTGCTGGGTGCTCAGTGCTCAGGGTGCTGGGTACTCAGTACTCAGGGTGCTGGGTGCTCAGTGCTCAGGGTGCTGGGTGCTCAGTGCTCAGGGTGCTGGGTGCTCAGTGCTCGGGGTGCTGGGTGCTCAGTACTCAGGGTGCTGGGTGCTCAGTACTCAGGGTGCTGGGTGCTCAGTACTCAGGGTGCTGGGTGCTCAGTACTTAGGGTGCTCGGTGCTCAGTACTCAGGGTGCTGGGTGCTCAGTGCTCAGGGTGCTGGGTACTCAGTACTCAGGGTGCTGGGTGCTCAGTACTCAGGGTGCTGGGTGCTCAGTGCTCAGAGTGCTGGGTGCTCAGTACTCATGGTGCTGCGTGCTCAGTACTCATGGTGCTTTGTGCTCAGTACTCGGGGTTCTGGGTGCTCAGCGCTCGGGGCGCTGGGTGCTCAGTGCTCGGGGCGCTGGGTGCTCTGTTCTCAGGGTGCTCGGAGCTCAGTACTCAGGGTGCTGGGTGCTCAGTGCTCGGCGTGCTCGGTGCTCAGTACTCAGGGTGCTGGGTGCTCAGTTCTCGGGGTGCTCGGTGCTCAGTACGTTGGGTGCTAACTACTCAGGGTGCTGGGTTCTCAGTGCTCAGGGTGCTGGGTGCTCAGTGCTCAGTGTGCTGGGTGCTCAGTGCTCAGGGTGCTGGGTGCTCAGTACTCAGGTTGCTGGGTGCACAGTGCTCGGGGTGCTGGTTGCTCAGTGCTCAGGGTGCTGGGTGCTCAGTGCTCAGGGTGCTGGGTGCTCAGTACTCGGGGTGCTGGGTGCTCAGTACTCAGGGTGCTGCCTGCTCAGTACTCAGGGTGCTGGGTGATCAGTACTCGGGTGCTGGGTGCTCAGTGCTCAGGGTGCTGGGTGCTCAGTGCTCGGGGTGCTGGGTGCTCAGTGCTCAGTACTCAGGGTGCTCGGTGCTCAGTGCTCAGGGTGCTGGGTGCTCAGTGCTCAGTACTCAGGGTGCTGGGTGCTCAGTGCTCAGGGTGCTGGGTGCTCAGTACTCGGGGTGCTGGGTGCTCAGTACTCAGGGTGCTGGGTGCTCAGTACTCAGGGTGCTGGGTGATCAGTACTCGGGTGCTGGGTGCTCAGTGCTCAGGGTGCTGGGTGCTCAGTGCTCGGGGTGCTGGGTGCTCAGTGCTCAGTACTCAGGGTGCTCGGTGCTCAGTGCTCGGGGTGCTGGGTGCTCAGTGCTCAGTACTCAGGGTGCTGGGTGCTCAGTGCTCCGGGTGCTGGGTGCTCAGTGCTCAGGGTGCTGGTTGCTCAGTGCTCAGGGTGCTGGGTACTCGGTGCTCAGGGTGCTGGGTACTCAGTGCTCGGGGTGCTGGGTGCTCAGTACTCAGGGTGCTGGGTGCTCAGTACTCAGGGTGCTCAGTGCTCAGTACTCAGGGTGCTCAGTGCTCAGTACTCAGGGAGCTCAGTGCTCAGGGTGCTGTGTGCTCAGTGCTCAGGGTGCTGGGTGCTCAGTCCTCAGGGTGCTGGGTCCTCATTGCTCAGGGTGCTCGGTGCTCAGTGCTCAGGGTGCTGGGAGCTCAGTACTCAGGGTGCTGGGTGCTCAGTGCTCGGGGTGCTGGGTGCTCAGTACTCAGGGTGCTGGGTGCTCAGTGCTCAAGGTGCTGAGTGCTCAGTACTCAGGGTGCTGGGTGCTCAGTACTCGGGGTGCTGGGTGCTCAGTACTCAGGGTGCTGGGTGCTCAGTACTCAGGGTGCTGGGTGCTCAGTACTCGGGTGCTGGGTGCTCATTGCTCAGGGTTCTGGGTGCTCAGTGCTCGGGGTGCTGGGTGCTTTGTGCTCAGTACTCAGGGTGCTGGGTGCTCAGTGCTCAGGGTGCTGGGTGCTCAGTGCTCAGGGTGCTGGGTGCTCAGTGCTCAGGGTGCTTGGTACTCAGTGCTCAGGGTGCTGGGTGCTCAGTACTCAGGGTGCTCAGTGCTCAGTACTCGGGGTGCTGGGTGCTCAGTGCTCGGGGTGCTGGGTGCTCAGTACTCAGGGTGCTGGGTGCTCAGTGCTCAGGGTGCTGGGTGCTCAGTGCTCAGGGTGCTGTGTCCTCAGTGCTCAGGGTGCTGGTTACTCAGTGCTCAGGGTGCTGGGTGCTCAGTGTTCAGGGTGCTCAGTGCTCGGGGTGCTCGGAGCTCATTACTCAGGGTGCTGGGTGCTCAGTGCTCGGGGTGCTCGGTGCTCAGTACTCAGGGTGCTTGGTGCTCAGTGCTCGGGGTGCTGGGTGCTCAGTGCTCAGTACTCAGGGTGCTGGGTGCTCAGTGCTCAGGGTGCTGTGTGCTCAGTGCTCAGGGTGCTGGGTGCTCAGTACTCAGGGTGCTGGGTGCTCAGTGCTCAGGGTGCTCGGTGCTCGGGGTGCTGGGTGCTCAGTGCTTGGGGTGCTCGGAGCTCAGTACTCAGGGTGCTGGGTGCTCAGTGCTCAGGGTGCTTTGTGCTCAGTACTCAGGGTGCTGGGTGCTCAGTGCTCGGGGTGCTCGGTGCTCAGTACGTTGGGTGCTCACTACTCAGGGTGCTGGGTGCTCAGTGCTCAGGGTGCTGGGTGCTCAGTGCTCAGGGTGCTGGGTGCTCAGTGCTCAGGGTGCTGGGTGCTCAGTGCTCAGGGTGCTGGGTGCTCAGTGCTCAGGGTGCTGGGTGCTCAGTACTCAGGGTGCTGGGTGCTCAGTGCTCGGGGTGCTGGGTGCTCAGTGCTCAAGGTGCTGGGTGCTCAGTACTCAGGGTGCTGGGTGCTCAGTACTCGGGGTGCTGGGTGCTCAGTACTCAGGGTGCTGGGTGCTCAGTCCTCAGGGTGCTGGGTGCTCAGTACTCGGGTGCTGGGTGCTCAGTGCTAAGGGTGCTGGGTGCTCAGTGCTCGCTGTGCTGGGTGCTCAGTGCTCAGTACTCAGTGTGCTGGGTGCTCAGTGCTCGGGGTGCTGGGTGCTCAGTGCTCAGTACTCAGGGTGCTGGGTGCTCAGTGCTCATTGTGCTGGGTGCTCAGTGCTCAGGGTGCTGGGTGCTCAGTGCTCAGGGTGCTGGGTACTCAGTGCTCAGGGTGCTGGGTACTCAGTACTCAGGGTGCTGAGTGCTCAGTGCTCAGGGTGCTGGGTGCTCAGTGCTCAGGATGCTGGGTGCTCAGTGCTCGGGGTACCTAGTGCTCAGTGCTCGGGGTGCTGGGTGCTCAGTGCTCAGTGCCCAGGGTGCTGGGTGCTCAGTGCTCAGTGCTCAGGGTGCTGGTTGCTCAGTACTCAGGGTGCTGGGTGCTCAGTACTCAGGGTGCTGGGTGCTCAGTGCTCAGGGTGCTGGGTGCTCAGTACTCAGGGTGCTGGGTGATCAGTGCTCGGGGTGCTGGGTGCTCAGTGCTCAGGGTGCTGGGTGCTCAGTGCTCAGGGTGCTGTGTGCTCAGTACTCAGGGTGCTGGGTGCTCAGTGCTCGGGGTGCTCGGTGCTCAGTACTCAAGGTGTTGGGTGCACAGTGCTCAGTGTGCTGGGTGCTCAGTCCTCGGGATGCTCTGTGCTCAGTGATCAGGGTGCTGGGTGCTCAGTACTCAGGGTGCTCGGTGCTCAGTACTCAGGGTTCTCAGTGCTCAGTACTCAGGGTGCTGGGTACTCAGTGCTCAGGGTGCTGGGTGCTCAGTACTCAGGGTGCTCAGTGCTCAGTACTTGGGGTGCTTGGTGCTCAGTACTCAGGGTGCTCAGTGCTCAGTACTCGGGGTTCTGGGTGCTCAGTGCTCAGGGTGCTCAGTGCTCAGTGCTCGCAGTGCTGGGTGCTCAGTGCTCGGGGCGCTGGGTGCTCAGTGCTCCTGGTGCTGTGTGCTCAGTACTCGGGGTGCTGGGTGCTCAGTGATCGGGGTGCAGGGTGCTCAGTGCTCGGGGTGCTGGGTGCTCAGTGCTCAGGGTGCTGGGTGCTCAGTGATCGGGGTGCTGGGTGCTCAGTGCTCTGGGTGCTTAGTGCTCAGTACTCAGGGTGCTCACTGCTCGGGGAGCTCGGTGCTCAGTACTCAGGGTGCTGGGTGCTCAGTACTCAGTGCTCGGGGTCCTGGGTGCTCCGTGCTCGGGATGCTGGGTGCTCAGTGCTCTGGGTGCGTAGTGCTCAGTACTCAGGGTGCTGGGTGCTCAGTACTCAGGGTGCTCAGTGCTCGGGGTGCTGGGTCCTCAGTACTCAGGGTGCTGGGTGCTCAGTACTCAGGGACCTGGCTGCTCATTCTCGGGGTGCTGGGTGCTCAGTGCTCGGAGTGCTGGGTGCTCAGTGCTCGGGGTGCTGGGTGCTCAGTGCTCAGTACTCAGGGTGCTGGGTGCTCAGTGCTCGGGTTGCTGGGTGCTCAGTGCTCAGTCCTCAGGGTGCTGGGTGCTCAGTGCTCAGGGTGCTGGGTGCTAAGTGCTCAAGGTGCTGGGTGCTCAGTGCTCAGGTGCTGGGTACTCAGTGCTCAGGGTGCTGGGTGCTCAGTACTCAGGGTGCTCAGTGCTCAGTATTCGGGGTGCTGGGTGCTCAGTGCTCAGGGTGCTCAGTGCTCAGTACTCGGGGTGCTGGGTGCTCAGTGATCGGGGCGCTGGGTGCTCAGTGCTCGGGGTGCTGGGTGCTCAGTACTCAGGGTGCTGGGTGCTCAGTGTTCAGGGTGCTCAGTGCTCAGTACTCAGTGCTCAGGGTGCTCAGTGCTCAGTGCTCAGGGTGCTGGGTGTTCAATGCTCGGGGCGCTGGGTGCTCAGTTCTCGGGGTGCTCGGAGATCAGTACTCAGGGTGCTGTGTGCTCAGTGCTCGGGGTGATCGGTGCTCAGTACTCAGGGTGCCAGGTGCTCAGTGCTCGGGGTGCTCGGTGCTCAGTACGTTGGGTGCAGACTACTCAGGGTGCTGGGTGCTCAGTGCTCAGGGTGCTGGGTGCTCAGTGCTCAGGGTGCTGGGTGCTCAGTGCTCAGGGTGCTGGGTGCTCAGTACTCAGGGTGCTGGGTGCTCCGTGCTCGGGGTGCTATGTGCTCATTGCTCAGGGTGCTGGGTGCTCAGTACTCAGGGTGCTGGGTGCTCAGTACTCGGGGTGCTGGGTGCTCAGTACTCAGGGTGCAGGGTGCTCAGTACTCAGGGTGCTGGGTGCTCAGTACTCGGGTGCTGGGTGCTCAGTGATCAGGGTGCTGGGTGCTCAGTGCTCGGGGTGCTGGGTGCTCAGTGTTCAGTACTCAGGGTGCTGCGTGCTCAGTGCTCAGGGTGCTGGGTGCTCAGTGCTCAGTACTCAGGGTGCTGGGTGCTCAGTGCTCAGGGTGCTGTGTGCTCAGTGCTCAGGGTGCTGGGTGCTCAGTGCTCAGGGTGCTGGGTACTCAGTGCTCAGGGTGCTGGGTGCTCAGTACTCAGGGTGCTGGGTGCTCAGTACTCAGGGTGCTGGGTGCTCAGTGCTCGGGGTGCTGGGTGCTCAGTGCTCGCGGTGCTGGGTGCTCAGTGCTCGGGGTGCTCGGTGCTCAGTACTCAGGGTGCAGGGTGCTCAGTGCCCGAGGTGCTCAGTACTCAGGGTGCTGTGTGTTCAGTGCTCAGGGTGCTGGGTGCTCAGTACTCAGGGTGCTTGGTGCTTAGTACTCAGGGTGCTGGGTGCTCAGTACTCCGGGTGCTGGGTGCTCAGTGCTCGGGGTGCTCGGTGCTCAGTGCTCAAGATGCTGGGTGCTCAGTACTCAGGGTGCTTATTGCTCAGGTTGCTGGGTGCTCAGTACTCAGGGTGCTGGGTGCTCAGTGCTCAGGGTGCTCGGTGCTCAGTGCTCAGGGGGCTCAGTGCTCGGGGTGCTCGGAGCTCAGTACTCAGGGTGCTGGGTGCTCAGTGCTCGGGGTGCTCGGTGCTCAGTACTCAAGGTGCTGGGTGCTCAGTGCTCGGGGTGCTGGGTGCTCAGTGTTCAGTACTCAGGGTGCTCAGTGCTCAGTGCTCAGGGTGCTCTTTGCTCATTGCTCAGGGTGCTGGGTGCTCAGTGCTCAGGGTGCTGGGTACTCAGTGCTCAGGGTGCTGGGTGCTCAGTACTCAGGGTGCTGGGTGCTCAGTACTCAGTGTGCTTGGTGCTCAGTGCTCGGGGTGCTATGTGCTCAGTGCTCGCGGTGCTGGGTGCTCAGTACTCAGGGTGCTGGGTGCTCAGTGCTCAGGGTGCTCGGTGCTCAGTGATCGGGGTGCAGGGTGCTCAGTGCTCGGGGTGCTGGGTGCTCAGTGCTCAGGGTGCTGGGTGCTCAGTGATCGGGGTGCTGGGTGCTCAGTGCTCTGGGTGCTTAGTGCTCAGTACTCAGGGTGCTCACTGCTCGGGGAGCTCGGTGCTCAGTACTCAGGGTGCTGGGTGCTCAGTACTCAGTGCTCGGGGTCCTGGGTGCTCCGTTCTCGGGATGCTGGGTGCTCAGTGCTCTGGGTGCTTAGTGCTCAGTACTCAGGGTGCTGGGTGCTCAGTACTCAGGGTGCTCAGTGCTCGGGGTGCTGGGTGCTCAGTACTCAGGGTGCTGGGTGCTCAGTGCTCAGGGTGCTGGGTGCTCAGTACTCAGGGTGCTGGGTGCTCAGTGCTCAGGGTGCTGGGTGCTCAGTACTCAGGGTGCTGGGTGCTCAGTGCTCAGGGTGCTGAGTGCTCAGTACTCAGGGTGCTGGGAGCTCAGTGCTCAGGGTGATCGGTGCTCAGTACTCAGGGTGCTCAGTACTCAGGGTGCTGGGTGCTCAGTGCTCGGGGTGCTGGGTGCTCAGTATTCAGGGTGCTGGGTGCTCAGTGCTTTGGGTTCTGGGTGCTCAGTGCTCAGGGTGATCGGTGCTCAGTACTCAGGGTGCTGGGTGCTCAGTGCTCAGGGTGCTGGGTGCTCAGTCCTCAGGGTGCTTAGTGCTCAGGGTGCTGGGTGCTCAGTGCTCGGGGTGCTCGGTGCTCAGTACTCAGGGTGCTGAGTGCTCAGTACTCAGGGTGCTGGGTGCTCAGTACTCAGGGTGCTGGGTGCTCAGTGCTCAGGTTGCTGGGTGATCAGTGCTCAGGGTGCTGGGTGCTCAGTGCTCAGCGTGCTGGGTGCTCAGTGCGCGGGGTGCTGGGTGCTCAGTACTCAGGTTGCTGGGTGCTCAGTGCTTGGTGTGCTCGGTGCTCAGTACGTTGGGTGCTCACTACTCAGGGTGCTGGGTGCTCAGTGCTCGGGGTGATCCGTGCTCAGTACTCAGGTTTCTGGGTGCTCAGTTCTCGGGGTGCTCAGTGCTCAGTACGTTGGGTGCTCACTACTCAGGGTGCTGGGTGCTCAGTGCTCAGGGTGCTGGGTGCTCAGTGCTCAGGGTGCTGGGTGCTCAGTGCTCAGGGTGCTGGGTGCTCAGTACTCAGGGTGCTGGTTGCTCAGTACTCAGGGTGCTCAGTGCTCAGTACTCAGGGTGCTCAGTGCACAGTACTCAGGGTGCTCAGTTCTCAGGGTGCTGGGTGCTCAGTCCTCAGGGTGCTGGGTGCTCAGTGCTCAGGGTGCTCAGTGCTCAGTGCTCAGGGTGCTGGGTGCTCAGTACTCAGGGTGCTGTGTGCTCAGTGCTCGGGGTGCTGGGTGCTCAGTACTCAGAGTGCTGGGTGCTCAGTGCTCAGGGTGCTGGGTGCTCAGTGCTCAGGGTGCTCGGTGCTTAGTACTCAGGGTGCTCGGTGCTCGGGGTGCTGGGTGCTCAGTGCACGGGGTGCTGGGTGCTCAGTGCTCGGGGTGCTGGGAGCTCAGTGCTCAGGGTGCTGGGTGCTCAGTACTCAAGGTGCTGGCTGCTCAGTACTCAGGGTGCTGGGTGCTCAGTACTCAGGGATCTCAGTGCTTGGGGTGCTGGGTGCTCAGTACTCAGGGTGCTCAGTGCTTGGGGTGTTGGGTGCTCAGTACTCAGGTTGCTGGGTGCTCAGTGATCAGGGTGTTGGGTGCTCAGTACTCAGGGTGCTGGGTGCTCAGTACTCAGGGTGCTGGGTGCTCAGTGCTCGGGGTGCTGGGTGCTCAGTGCTCGGGGTGCTGGGTGCTCAGTGCTCGGGGTGCTGGGTGCTCAGTGCTCGGGGTGCTGGGTTCTCAGTGCTCGGGGTGCTCGGTGCTCAGTGCTCGGGGTGCTGGGTGCTCAGTACTCGTGGTGCTCAGTGCTCAGTACTCAGGGTGCTGGGTGCTCAGTGCTCAGGGCGCTGGGTGCTCAGTGCTAGGGGTGCTGGCTGCTCGGTGCTCAGGTGGCTGGGTGGTCAGTACTCGGGGCGCTGGGTGCTCGGTACTCAGGGTGCGGGGTGCTCATTGCTTGGGGTGCTGGTTGCTCAGTGCTCGGGGTGCTGGGTGCTCAGTGCTCAGGGTGCTTGGTGCTCAGTGCTCAGGGTGCTGGGTGCTCAGTACTCAGGGTGCTGGGTGCTCAGTACTCGGGTGCTGGGTGCTCAGTGCTCAGGGTGCTGGGTGCTCAGTGCTCAGGGTGCTGGGTGCTCAGTGCTCGGGGTGCTGGGTGCTCAGTGCTCAGTACTCAGGGTGCTGGGTGCTCAGTGCTCAGTACTCAGGGTGCTGGGTGCTCAGTGCTTAGGGTGCTGGGTGCTCAGTGCTCAGGGTGCTGGGTGCTCAGTGCTCGGGGTGCTGGGTGCTCAGTGCTCAGTACTCAGGGTGCCGGGTGCTCAGTGCTCGGGGTGCTGGGTGCTCAGTACTCGGGGTGCTGGGTGCTCAGTCCTCAGGGTGTTGGGTGCTCAGTACTCCGGGTGCTGGGTGCTCAGTTCTCGGGGTGCTCGGTGCTCAGTACTCAGTGATCAGGGTGCTGAGTGCTCAGTGCTCAGGGTGCTGGGTGTTCAGTACTCAGGGAGCTGGGTGCTCAGTACTCAGGGTGCTGGGTGCTCAGTGCTCAGGCTGCTGGGTGCTCAGTAATCGGGGTGCTCGGTGCCCAGTGCTCAGGGTTCTGGGTGCTCAGTACTCAGGGTGCTGGGTACTCAATGCTCAGGGTGCTCGGTGCTCAGTACTCGGGGTGCTGGGTGCTCATTCTCGGGGTGCTGGGTGCTCAGTGCTCGGGGTGCTGGGTGCTCAGTACTCAGGGTGCTGGGTGCTCAGTGCTCGGGGTGCTGGGTGCTCAGTACTCAGGGTGCTGGGTGCTCAGTGCTCAGGGTGCTGGGTGCTCAGTACTCAGGGTGCTGGGTGCTCAGTGCTCAGGGTGCTGGGTGCTCAGTACTCAGGGTGCTGGGAGCTCAGTGCTCAGGGTGATCGGTGCTCAGTACTCAGGGTGCTCAGTACTCAGGGTGCTGGGTGCTCAGTGCTCGGGGTGCTGGGTGCTCAGTATTCAGGGTGCTGGGTGCTCAGTGCTTTGGGTTCTGGGTGCTCAGTGCTCAGGGTGATCGGTGCTCAGTACTCAGGGTGCTGGGTGCTCAGTGCTCAGGGTGCTGGGTGCTCAGTCCTCAGGGTGCTTAGTGCTCAGGGTGCTGGGTGCTCAGTGCTCGGGGTGCTCGGTGCTCAGTACTCAGGGTGCTGAGTGCTCAGTACTCAGGGTGCTGGGTGCTCAGTACTCAGGGTGCTGGGTGCTCAGTGCTCAGGTTGCTGGGTGATCAGTGCTCAGGGTGCTGGGTGCCCAGTGCTCAGCGTGCTGGGTGCTCAGTGCTTGGTGTGCTCGGTGCTCAGTACGTTGGGTGCTCACTACTCAGGGTGCTGGGTGCTCAGTGCTCGGGGTGATCCGTGCTCAGTACTCAGGTTGCTGGGTGCTCAGTGCTCGGGGTGCTCAGTGCTCAGTACGTTGGGTGCTCACTACTCAGGGTGCTGGGTGCTCAGTGCTCAGGGTGCTGGGTGCTCAGTGCTCAGGGTGCTTGGTGCTCTGTGCTCAGGGTGCTGGGTGCTCAGTACTCAGGGTGCTGGTTGCTCAGTACTCAGGGTGCTCAGTGCTCAGTACTCAGGGTGCTCAGTGCTCAGTACTCAGGGTGCTCAGTTCTCAGGGTGCTGGGTGCTCAGTACTCAGGGTGCATTGTGCTCAGTGCTCGGGGTGCTGGGTGCTCAGTACTCAGAATGCTGGGTGCTCAGTGCTCAGGGTGCTGGGTGCTCAGTGCTCAGGGTGCTCGGTGCTTAGTACTCAGGGTGCTCGGTGCTCGGGGTGCTGGGTGCTCAGTGCACGGGGTGCTGGGTGCTCAGTGCTCGGGGTGCTGGGTGCTCAGTGCTCAGGGTGCTGGGTGCTCAGTACTCAAGGTGCTGGCTGCTCAGTACTCAGGGTGCTGGGTGCTCAGTACTCAGGGAGCTCAGTGCTTGGGGTGCTGGGTGCTCAGTACTCAGGGTGCTCAGTGCTTGGGGTGTTGGGTGCTCAGTACTCAGGTTGCTGGGTGCTCAGTGATCAGGGTGTTGGGTGCTCAGTACTCAGGGTGCTGGGTGCTCAGTACTCAGGGTGCTGGGTGCTCAGTGCTCGGGGTGCTGGGTGCTCAGTGCTCGGGGTGCTGGGTGCTCAGTGCTCGGGGTGCTGGGTGCTCAGTGCTCGGGGTGCTGGGTGCTCAGTGCTCAGGGTGCTGGGTGCTCAGTGCTCGGGGTGCTGGGTGCTCAGTGCTCGGGGTGCTGGGTTCTCAGTGCTCGGGGTGCTCGGTGCTCAGTGCTCGGGGTGCTGGGTGCTCAGTACTCGTGGTAATCAGTGCTCAGTACTCAGGGTGCTGGGTGCCCAGTGCTCAGGGCGCTGGGTGCTCAGTGCTCAGGGTTTTGGCTGCTCGGTGCTCAGGTTGCTGGGTGGTCAGTACTCGGGGTGCTGGGTGCTCAGTACTCAGGGTGCGGGGTGCTCATTGCTTGGGGTGCTGGTTGCTCAGTGCTCGGGGTGCTGGGTGCTCAGTGCTCGGGGCACTGGGTGCTCAGTGCTCGGGGCGCTGGTTGCTCAGTGCTCGGGGCGCTGGGTGCTCAGTGCTCTGGGTGCTCGGTGCTCAGTACTCAGGGTGCTGGGTTCTCAGTGCTCGGGTTGCACGGTGCTCAGTATGTTGGGTGCTCACTACTCAGGGTGCTGAGTGCTCAGTGCTCAGGGTGCTCAGTGCTCAGTACTCAGGGTGCTCAGTGCTCAGTACTCAGGGTGCTCGGTGCTCAGGGTGCTGGGTGCTCAGTGCTCGGGGTGCTGGGTGCTCATTACTCGCGGTGCTGCGTGCTCAGTGCTCGGGGTGCTCGGTGCTCAGCACTCAGGGTGCTGGGTGCTCAGTACTCAGGTGCTGGGTGCTCAGTGCTCAGGGTGCTGGGTGCTCAGTATTCGGGGTGCTGGGTGCTCAGTGCTCAGTACTCAGGGTGCTTGGTGTTCAGTGCTTGGGGTGCTGGGTGCTCAGTGCTCAGGGTGCTCAGTGCTCAGTACTCGGGGTGCTGGGTGCTCAGAGCTCAGGGTGCTCAATGCTCAGTACTCGGGGTGCTGTGTGCTCAGTGCTCAGGGTGCTCAGTGCTCGGGGTGCTGGGTGCTCAGTGCTCGGGGCGCTGGGTGCTCAGTGCTCGGGGTGCTGGGTGCTCAGTACTCAGGGTGCTGGGTGCTCAGTGCTCAGGGTGCTCAGTGCTCAGTACTCAGTGCTCAGGGTGCTCAGTACTCGGGGTGCTGGGTGCTCAGTGCTCACTGTGCTCAGTGCTCAGTACTCAGTGCTCAGGGTGCTCAGTGCTCAGTGCTCAGGGTGCTGTATGTTCAGTACTCAGGGTGCTGGTTGCTCAGTACTCAGGGTGCTGGGTGCTCAGTGCTCAGGGTGCTGGGTGCTCAGTGCTCGGGGTGCTCAGTACTCAGGGTGCTGTGTGTTCAGTGCTCAGGGTACTGGATGCTCAGTACTCAGGGTGCTCGGTGCTTAGTACTCAGGGTGCTGGGTGCTCAGTACTCCGGGTGCTGGGTGCTCAGTGCTCGGGGTACTCGGAGCTCAGTACTCAGGGTGCTGGGTGCTCAGTTCTCGGGGTGATCGGTGCTCAGTACTCAGGGTGCTGGGTGCTCAGTGCTCGGGGTGCTTGGTGCTCAGTACGTTGGGTGCTCACTACTCAGGGTGCTGGGTGCTCAGTGCTCAGTGTGCTGGGTGCTCAGTGCTCAGGGTGCTGGGTGCTCAGTGCTCAGGGTGCTGTGTGCACAGTACTCATGGTGCTGGGTGCTCAGTGCTCGGGGTGCTGGGTGCTCAGTACTCAGGGTGCTGGGTGCTCAGTACTCGGGTGCTGGGTGCTCAGTACTCAGGGTGCTGGGTGCTCAGTGCTCGGGGTGCTGGGTGCTCAGTGCTCAGTACTCAGGGTGCTGGGTGCTCAGTCCTCGGGGTGCTGGGTGCTCAGTGCTCAGGGTGCTGGGTGCTCTGTGCTCGGGGTGCTGGGTGCTCAGTACTCAGGGTGCTGGGTGCTCAGTACTCGGGTGCTATGTGCTCAGTGCTCAGGGTGCTGGGTGCTCAGTGCTCGGGTTGCTGGGTGCTCAGTGCTCAGTACTCAGGGTGCTGGGTGCTCAGTGCTCGGGGTGCTGGGTGCTCAGTGCTCAGGGTGCTGGGTGCTCAGTGCTCAGGGCGCTGGTTGCTCAGTGCTCAGTCCTCAGGGTGATGGGTGCACAGTGCTCAGGGTGCTGGGTGCTCAGTGCTCAGGGTGCTGGGTACTCAGTGCTCGGGGTGCTGGGTGCTCAGTACTCAGGGTGCTGGGTGCTCAGTACACATGGTGCTGGGTTCTCAGTGCTCGGGTTGCTGGGTGCTCAGTGCTCGGGGTGCTGGGTGCTCAGTGCTCGGGGTGCTGTGTGTTCAGTGCTCACGGTGCTGGGTGTTCAGTACTCATGGTGCTGGGTGCTCAGTACTCAGGGTTCTCATTGCTCAGGGTGCTGGGTGCTCAGTACTCAGGGTGCTGGGTGCTCAGTACTCAGGGTGCTCAGTGCTCAGTACTCAGGGTGCTCAGTGCTCAGTACTCAGGGTGCTCGGTGCTCAGGGTGCTGGGTGCTCATTGCTCCGGGTGCTGGGTGCTCATTGCTCGCGGTGCTGCAAGCTCAATGCTCGGGGTGCTCGGTGCTCAGTACTCAGGGTGCTGGGTACTCAGTGCTCAGGGTGCTCGGTGCTCAGTACTCGGGGAGCTGGGTGCTCATTCTCGGGGTGCTTGGTGCTCAGTGCTCGGGGTGCTGGGTGCTCAGTACTCAGGGTGCTGGGTGCTCAGTGCTCAGGGTGCTGGGTGCTCAGTACTCAGGGTGCTGGGTGCTCAGTGCTCAGGGTGCTGGGTGCTCAGTACTCAGGGTGCTGGGTGCTCAGTGCTCAGGGTGCTGAGTGCTCAGTACTCAGGGTGCTGGGAGCTCAGTGCTCAGGGTGATCGGTGCTCAGTACTCAGGGTGCTCAGTACTCAGGGTGCTGGGTGCTCAGTGCTCGGGGTGCTGGGTGCTCAGTATTCAGGGTGCTGGGTGCTCAGTGCTTTGGGTTCTGGGTGCTCAGTGCTCAGGGTGATCGGTGCTCAGTACTCAGGGTGCTGGGTGCTCAGTGCTCAGGGTGCTGGGTGCTCAGTCCTCAGGGTGCTTAGTGCTCAGGGTGCTGGGTGCTCAGTGCTCGGGGTGCTCGGTGCTCAGTACTCAGGGTGCTGAGTGCTCAGTACTCAGGGTGCTGGGTGCTCAGTACTCAGGGTGCTGGGTGCTCAGTGCTCAGGTTGCTGGGTGATCAGTGCTCAGGGTGCTGGGTGCTCAGTGCTCAGCGTGCTGGGTGCTCAGTGCGCGGGGTGCTGGGTGCTCAGTACTCAGGTTGCTGGGTGCTCAGTGCTTGGTGTGCTCGGTGCTCAGTACGTTGGGTGCTCACTACTCAGGGTGCTGGGTGCTCAGTGCTCGGGGTGATCCGTGCTCAGTACTCAGGTTGCTGGGTGCTCAGTTCTCGGGGTGCTCAGTGCTCAGTACGTTGGGTGCTCACTACTCAGGGTGCTGGGTGCTCAGTGCTCAGGGTGCTGGGTGCTCAGTGCTCAGGGTGCTGGGTGCTCAGTGCTCAGGGTGCTGGGTGCTCAGTACTCAGGGTGCTGGTTGCTCAGTACTCAGGGTGCTCAGTGCTCAGTACTCAGGGTGCTCAGTGCTCAGTACTCAGGGTGCTCAGTTCTCAGGGTGCTGGGTGCTCAGTGCTCAGGGTGCTGGGTGCTCAGTGCTCAGGGTGCTCAGTGCTCAGTGCTCAGGGTGCTGGGTGCTCAGTACTCAGGGTGCTGTGTGCTCAGTGCTCGGGGTGCTGGGTGCTCAGTACTCAGAGTGCTGGGTGCTCAGTGCTCAGGGTGCTGGGTGCTCAGTGCTCAGGGTGCTCGGTGCTTAGTACTCAGGGTGCTCGGTGCTCGGGGTGCTGGGTGCTCAGTGCACGGGGTGCTGGGTGCTCAGTGCTCGGGGTGCTGGGTGCTCAGTGCTCAGGGTGCTGGGTGCTCAGTACTCAAGGTGCTGGCTGCTCAGTACTCAGGGTGCTGGGTGCTCAGTACTCAGGGAGCTCAGTGCTTGGGGTGCTGGGTGCTCAGTACTCAGGGTGCTCAGTGCTTGGGGTGTTGGGTGCTCAGTACTCAGGTTGCTGGGTGCTCAGTGATCAGGGTGTTGGGTGCTCAGTACTCAGGGTGCTGGGTGCTCAGTACTCAGGGTGCTGGGTGCTCAGTGCTCGGGGTGCTGGATGCTCAGTGCTCGGGGTGCTGGGTGCTCAGTGCTCGGGGTGCTGGGTGCTCAGTGCTCGGGGTGCTGGGTGCTCAGTGCTCAGGGTGCTGGGTGCTCAGTGCTCGGGGTGCTGGGTGCTCAGTGCTCGGGGTGCTGGGTTCTCAGTGCTCGGGGTGCTCGGTGCTCAGTGCTCGGGGTGCTGGGTGCTCAGTACTCGTGGTGCTCAGTGCTCAGTACTCAGGGTGCTGGGTGCTCAGTGCTCAGGGCGCTGGGTGCTCAGTCCTAGGGGTGCTGGCTGCTCGGTGCTCAGGTTGCTGGGTGGTCAGTACTCGGGGCGCTGGGTGCTCAGTACTCAGGGTGCGGGGTGCTCATTGCTTGGGGTGCTGGTTGCTCAGTGCTCGGGGTGCTGGGTGCTCAGTGCTCAGGGTGCTTGGTGCTCAGTGCTCAGGGTGCTGGGTGCTCAGTACTCAGGGTGCTGGGTGCTCAGTACTCGGGTGCTGGGTGCTCAGTGCTCAGGGTGCTGGGTGCTCAGTGCTCAGGGTGCTGGGTGCTCAGTGCTCGGGGTGCTTTGTGCTCAGTGCTCAGTACTCAGGGTGCTGGGTGCTCAGTGCTCAGTACTCAGGGTGCTGGGTGCTCAGTGCTTAGGGTGCTGGGTGCTCAGTGCTCAGGGTGCTGGGTGCTCAGTGCTCGGGGTGCTGGGTGCTCAGTGCTCAGTACTCAGGGTGCTGGGTGCTCAGTGCTCAGGGTGCTGGGTGCCCAGTGCTCAGTACTCAGGGTGCTGGGTGCTCAGTGCTCGGGGTGCTGGGTGCTCAGTGCTCGGGGTGCTGGGTGCTCAGTACTCGGGGTGCTGGGTGCTCAGTCCTCAGGGTGTTGGGTGCTCAGTACTCCGGGTGCTGGGTGCTCAGTTCTCGGGGTGCTCGGTGCTCAGTACTCAGTGATCAGGGTGCTGAGTGCTCAGTGCTCAGGGTGCTGGGTGTTAAGTACTCAGGGAGCTGGGTGCTCAGTACTCAGGGTGCTGGGTGCTCAGTGCTCAGGCTGCTGGGTGCTCAGTACTCGGGGTGCTCGGTGCCCAGTGCTCAGGGTGCTGGGTGCTCAGTACTCAGGGTGCTGGGTACTCAGTGATCAGGGTGCTCGGTGCTCAGTACTCGGGGTGCTGGGTGCTCATTCTCGGGGTGCTGGGTGCTCAGTGCTCGGGGTGCTGGGTGCTCAGTACTCAGGGTGCTGGGTGCTCAGTGCTCAGGGTGCTGGGTGCTCAGTACTCAGGGTGCTGGGTGCTCAGTGCTCAGGGTGCTGGGTGCTCAGTACTCAGGGTGCTGGGTGCTCAGTGCTCAGGGTGCTGGGTGCTCAGTACTCAGGGTGCTGGGAGCTCAGTGCTCAGGGTGATCGGTGCTCAGTACTCAGGGTGCTCAGTGCTCAGGGTGCTTGGTGCTCAGTGCTCAGGGTGCTGGGTGCTCAGTACTCAGGGTTCTCATTGCTCAGGGTGCTGGGTGCTCAGTACTCAGGGTGCTGGGTGCTCAGTACTCAGGGTGCTCAGTGCTCAGTACTCAGGGTGCTCAGTGCTCAGTACTCAGGGTGCTCGGTGCTCAGGGTGCTGGGTGCTCATTGCTCCGGGTGCTGGGTGCTCATTGCTCGCGGTGCTACATGCTCAGTGCTCGGGGTGCTCGGTGCTCAGTACTCAGGGTGCTGGGTACTCAGTGCTCAGGGTGCTCGGTGCTCAGTACTCGGGGTGCTGGGTGCTCATTCTCGGGGTGCTTGGTGCTCAGTGCTCGGGGTGCTGGGTGCTCAGTACTCAGGGTGCTGGGTGCTCAGTGCTCAGGGTGCTGGGTGCTCAGTACTCAGGCTGCTGGGTGCTCAGTGCTCAGGGTGCTGGGTGCTCAGTACTCAGGGTGCTGGGTGCTCAGTGCTCAGGGTGCAGGGTGCTCAGTACTCAGGGTGCTGGGAGCTCAGTGCTCAGGGTGATCGGTGCTCAGTACTCAGGGTGCTCAGTACTCAGGGTGCTGGGTGCTCAGTGCTCGGGGTGCTGGGTGCTCAGTATTCAGGGTGCTGGGTGCTCAGTGCTTTGGGTTCTGGATGCTCAGTGCTCAGGGTGATCGGTGCTCAGTACTCAGGGTGCTGGGTGCTCAGTGCTCAGGGTGCTGGGTGCTCAGTCCTCAGGGTGCTTAGTGCTCAGGGTGCTGGGTGCTCAGTGGTCGGGGTGCTCGGTGCTCAGTACTCAGGGTGCTGAGTGCTCAGTACTCAGGGTGCTGGGTGCTCAGTACTCAGGGTGCTGGGTGCTCAGTGCTCAGGTTGCTGGGTGATCAGTGCTCAGGGTGCTGGGTCCTCAGTGCTCAGCGTGCTGGGTGCTCAGTGCTCGGGGTGCTGGGTGCTCAGTACTCAGGTTGCTGGGTGCTCAGTGCTTGGTGTGCTCGGTGCTCAGTACGTTGGGTGCTCACTACTCAGGGTGCTGGGTGCTCAGTGCTCGGGGTGATCCGTGCTCAGTACTCAGGTTGCTGGGTGCTCAGTTCTCGGGGTGCTCAGTGCTCAGTACGTTGGGTGCTCACTACTCAGGGTGCTGGGTGCTCAGTGCTCAGGGTGCTGGGTGCTCAGTGCTCAGGGTGCTTGGTGCTCAGTGCTCAGGGTGCTGGGTGCTCAGTACTCAGGGTGCTGGTTGCTCAGTACTCAGGGTGCTCAGTGCTCAGTACTCAGGGTGCTCAGTGCTCAGTACTCAGGGTGCTCAGTTCTCAGGGTGCTGGGTGCTCAGTCCTCAGGGTGCTGGGTGCTCAGTGCTCAGGGTGCTCAGTGCTCAGTGCTCAGGGTGCTGGGTGCTCAGTACTCAGGGTGCTGTGTGCTCAGTGCTCGGGGTGCTGGGTGCTCAGTACTCAGAGTGCTGGGTGCTCAGTGCTCAGGGTGCTGGGTGCTCAGTGCTCAGGGTGCTCGGTGCTTAGTACTCAGGGTGCTCGGTGCTCGGGGTGCTGGGTGCTCAGTGCACGGGGTGCTGGGTGCTCAGTGCACGGGGTGCTGGGTGCTCAGTGCTCGGGGTGCTGGGTGCTCAGTTCTCAGGGTGCTGGGTGCACAGTACTCAGGGTGCTGGGTGCTCAGTGCTCGGGGTGCTGGGTGCTCAGTACTCAGGGTGCTGGGTGCTCAGTACTCGGGTGCTGGGTGCTCAGTACTCAGGGTGCTGGGTGCTCAGTGCTCGGGGTGCTGGGTGCTCAGTGCTCAGTACTCAGGGTGCTGGGTGCTCAGTGCTCGGGGTGCTGGGTGCTCAGTGCTCAGGGTGCTGGGTGCTCAGTGCTCGGGGTGCTGGGTGCTCAGTACTCAGGGTGCTGGGTGCTCAGTACTCGGGTGCTGGGTGCTCAGTGCTCAGGGTGCTGGGTGCTCAGTGCTCGGGGTGCTGGGTGCTCAGTGCTCAGTACTCAGGGTGCTGGGTGCTCAGTGCTCGGGGTGCTGGGTGCTCAGTGCTCAGGGTGCTGGGTGCTCAGTGCTCAGGGCGCTGGGTGCTCAGTGCTCAGTCCTCAGGTTTATGGGTGCACAGTGCTCAGGGTGCTGGGTGCTCAGTGCTCAGGGTGCTGGGTACTCAGTGCTCGGGGTGCTGGGTGCTCAGTACTCAGGGTGCTGGGTGCTCAGTACACATGGTGCTGGGTTCTCAGTGCTCGGGTTGCTGGGTGCTCAGTGCTCGGGTTGCTGGGTGCTCAGTGCTCAGGGTGATCGGTGCTCAGTACTCAGGGTGCTCAGTACTCAGGGTGCTGGGTGCTCAGTGCTCGGGGTGCTGGGTGCTCAGTATTCAGGGTGCTGGGTGCTCAGTGCTTTGGGTTCTGGATGCTCAGTGCTCAGGGTGATCGGTGCTCAGTACTCAGGGTGCTGGGTGCTCAGTGCTCAGGGTGCTGGGTGCTCAGTCCTCAGGGTGCTTAGTGCTCAGGGTGCTGGGTGCTCAGTGGTCGGGGTGCTCGGTGCTCAGTACTCAGGGTGCTGAGTGCTCAGTACTCAGGGTGCTGGGTGCTCAGTACTCAGGGTGCTGGGTGCTCAGTGCTCAGGTTGCTGGGTGATCAGTGCTCAGGGTGCTGGGTCCTCAGTGCTCAGCGTGCTGGGTGCTCAGTGCTCGGGGTGCTGGGTGCTCAGTACTCAGGTTGCTGGGTGCTCAGTGCTTGGTGTGCTCGGTGCTCAGTACGTTGGGTGCTCACTACTCAGGGTGCTGGGTGCTCAGTGCTCGGGGTGATCCGTGCTCAGTACTCAGGTTGCTGGGTGCTCAGTTCTCGGGGTGCTCAGTGCTCAGTACGTTGGGTGCTCACTACTCAGGGTGCTGGGTGCTCAGTGCTCAGGGTGCTGGGTGCTCAGTGCTCAGGGTGCTTGGTGCTCAGTGCTCAGGGTGCTGGGTGCTCAGTACTCAGGGTGCTGGTTGCTCAGTACTCAGGGTGCTCAGTGCTCAGTACTCAGGGTGCTCAGTGCTCAGTACTCAGGGTGCTCAGTTCTCAGGGTGCTGGGTGCTCAGTCCTCAGGGTGCTGGGTGCTCAGTGCTCAGGGTGCTCAGTGCTCAGTGCTCAGGGTGCTGGGTGCTCAGTACTCAGGGTGCTGTGTGCTCAGTGCTCGGGGTGCTGGGTGCTCAGTACTCAGAGTGCTGGGTGCTCAGTGCTCAGGGTGCTGGGTGCTCAGTGCTCAGGGTGCTCGGTGCTTAGTACTCAGGGTGCTCGGTGCTCGGGGTGCTGGGTGCTCAGTGCACGGGGTGCTGGGTGCTCAGTGCACGGGGTGCTGGGTGCTCAGTGCTCGGGGTGCTGGGTGCTCAGTTCTCAGGGTGCTGGGTGCACAGTACTCAGGGTGCTGGGTGCTCAGTGCTCGGGGTGCTGGGTGCTCAGTACTCAGGGTGCTGGGTGCTCAGTACTCGGGTGCTGGGTGCTCAGTACTCAGGGTGCTGGGTGCTCAGTGCTCGGGGTGCTGGGTGCTCAGTGCTCAGTACTCAGGGTGCTGGGTGCTCAGTGCTCGGGGTGCTGGGTGCTCAGTGCTCAGGGTGCTGGGTGCTCAGTGCTCGGGGTGCTGGGTGCTCAGTACTCAGGGTGCTGGGTGCTCAGTACTCGGGTGCTGGGTGCTCAGTGCTCAGGGTGCTGGGTGCTCAGTGCTCGGGGTGCTGGGTGCTCAGTGCTCAGTACTCAGGGTGCTGGGTGCTCAGTGCTCGGGGTGCTGGGTGCTCAGTGCTCAGGGTGCTGGGTGCTCAGTGCTCAGGGCGCTGGGTGCTCAGTGCTCAGTCCTCAGGTTTATGGGTGCACAGTGCTCAGGGTGCTGGGTGCTCAGTGCTCAGGGTGCTGGGTACTCAGTGCTCGGGGTGCTGGGTGCTCAGTACTCAGGGTGCTGGGTGCTCAGTACACATGGTGCTGGGTTCTCAGTGCTCGGGTTGCTGGGTGCTCAGTGCTCGGGTTGCTGGGTGCTCAGTGCTCGGGGTGCTGTGTGTTCAGTGCTCACGGTGCTGGTTGTTCAGTACTCAGGGTGCTGGGTGCTCAGTACTCAGGGTTCTCATTGCTCAGGGTGCTGGGTGCTCAGTACTCAGGGTGCTGGGTGCTCAGTACTCAGGGTGCTCAGTGCTCAGTACTCAGGGTGCTCAGTGCTCAGTACTCAGGGTGCTCGGTGCTCAGGGTGCTGGGTGCTCATTGCTCCGGGTGCTGGGTGCTCATTGCTCGCGGTGCTGCATGCTCAGTGCTCGGGGTGCTCGGTGCTCAGTACTCAGAGTGCTGGGTACTCAGTGCTCAGGGTGCTCGGTGCTCAGTACTCGGGGTGCTGGGTGCTCATTCTCGGGGTGCTTGGTGCTCAGTGCTCGGGGTGCTGGGTGCTCAGTACTCAGGGTGCTGGGTGCTCAGTGCTCAGGGTGCTGGGTGCTCAGTACTCAGGGTGCTGGGTGCTCAGTGCTCAGGGTGCTGGGTGCTCAGTACTCAGGGTGCTGGGTGCTCAGTGCTCAGGGTGCTGAGTGCTCAGTACTCAGGGTGCTGGGAGCTCAGTGCTCAGGGTGATCGGTGCTCAGTACTCAGGGTGCTCAGTACTCAGGGTGCTGGGTGCTCAGTCCTCGGGGTGCTGGGTGCTCAGTATTCAGGGTGCTGGGTGCTCAGTGCTTTGGGTTCTGGGTGCTCAGTGCTCAGGGTGATCGGTGCTCAGTACTCAGGGTGCTGGGTGCTCAGTGCTCAGGGTGCTGGGTGCTCAGTCCTCAGGGTGCTTAGTGCTCAGGGTGCTGGGTGCTCAGTGCTCGGGGTGCTCGGTGCTCAGTACTCAGGGTGCTGAGTGCTCAGTACTCAGGGTGCTGGGTGCTCAGTACTCAGGGTGCTGGGTGCTCAGTGCTCAGGTTGCTGGGTGATCAGTGCTCAGGGTGCTGGGTGCTCAGTGCTCAGCGTGCTGGGTGCTCAGTGCTCGGGGTGCTGGGTGCTCAGTACTCAGGGTGCTGTGTGCTCAGTGCTCGGGGTGCTGGGTGCTCAGTACTCAGAGTGCTGGGTGCTCAGTGCTCAGGGTGCTGGGTGCTCAGTGCTCAGGGTGCTCGGTGCTTAGTACTCAGGGTGCTCGGTGCTCGGGGTGCTGGGTGCTCAGTGCACGGGGTGCTGGGTGCTCAGTGCTCGGGGTGCTGGGTGTTCAGTGCTCAGGGTGCTGGGTGCTCAGTGCTCAGGGTGCTGGGTGCTCAGTGCTCAGGGTGTTGGGTGCACAGTACTCAGGGTGCTGGGTGCTCAGTGCTCGGGGTGCTGGGTGCTCAGTACTCAGGGTGCTGGGTGCTCAGTACTCGGGTGCTGGGTGCTCAGTACTCAGGGTGCTGGGTGCTCAGTGCTCGGGGTGCTGGGTGCTCAGTGCTCAGGGTGCTGGGTGCTCAGTGCTCAGGGCGCTGGGTGCTCAGTGCTCAGTCCTCAGGGTGATGGGTGCACAGTGCTCAGGGTGCTGGGTGCTCAGTGCTCAGGGTGCTGGGTACTCAGTGCTCGGGGTGCTGGGTGCTCAGTACTCAGTGTGCTGGGTGCTCAGTACACATGGTGCTGGGTTCTCAGTGCTCGGGTTGCTGGGTGCTCAGTGCTCGGGGTGCTGGGTGCTCAGTGCTCGGGGTGCTGTGTGTTCAGTGCTCACGGTGCTGGGTGTTCAGTACTCAGGGTGCTGGGTGCTCAGTACTCAGGGTTCTCATTGCTCAGGGTGCTGGGTGCTCAGTACTCAGGGTGCTGGGTGCTCAGTACTCAGGGTGCTCAGTGCTCAGTACTCAGGGTGCTCAGTGCTCAGTACTCAGGGTGCTCGGTGCTCAGGGTGCTGGGTGCTCATTGCTCCGGGTGCTGGGTGCTCATTGCTCGCGGTGCTGCATGCTCAGTGCTCGGGGTGCTCGGTGCTCAGTACTCAGGGTGCTGGGTACTCAGTGCTCGGGGTGCTGTGTGCTCAGTGCTCGGGGTGCTGAGTGCTCAGTACTCAGAGTGCTGGGTGCTCAGTGCTCAGGGTGCTGGGTGCTCAGTGCTCAGGGTGCTCGGTGCTTAGTACTCAGGGTGCTCGGTGCTCGGGGTGCTGGGTGTTCAGTGTTCAGGGTGCTGGGTGCTCAGTGCTCAGGGTGCTGGGTGCTCAGTGCTCAGGGTGCTGGGTGCACAGTACTCAGGGTGCTGGGTGCTCAGTGCTCGGGGTGCTGGGTGCTCAGTACTCAGGGTGCTGGGTGCTCAGTACTCGGGTGCTGGGTGCTCAGTACTCAGGGTGCTGGGTGCTCAGTGCTCGGGGTGCTGGGTGCTCAGTGCTCAGTACTCAGGGTGCTGGGTGCTCAGTGCTCGGGGTGCTGGGTGCTCAGTGCTCAGGGTGCTGGGTGCTCAGTGCTCGGGGTGCTGGGTGCTCAGTACTCAGGGTGCTGGGTGCTCAGTACTCGGGTGCTGGGTGCTCAGTGCTCAGGTTGCTGGGTGCTCAGTGCTCGGGGTGCTGGGTGCTCAGTGCTCAGTACTCAGGGTGCTGGGTGCTCAGTGCTCGGGGTGCTGGGTGCTCAGTGCTCAGGGTGCTGGGTGCTCAGTGCTCAGGGCGCTGGGTGCTCAGTGCTCAGTCCTCAGGGTGATGGGTGCACAGTGCTCAGGGTGCTGGGTGCTCAGTGCTCAGGGTGCTGGGTACTCAGTGCTCGGGGTGCTGGGTGCTCAGTACTCAGGGTGCTGGGTGCTCAGTACACATGGTGCTGGGTTCTCAGTGCTCGGGTTGCTGGGTGCTCAGTGCTCGGGGTGCTGGGTGCTCAGTGCTCGGGGTGCTGTGTGTTCAGTGCTCACGGTGCTGGGTGTTCAGTACTCAGGATGCTGGGTGCTCAGTACTCAGGGTTCTCATTGCTCAGGGTGCTGGGTGCTCAGTACTCAGGGTGCTGGGTGCTCAGTACTCAGGGTGCTCAGTGCTCAGTACTCAGGGTGCTCAGTGCTCAGTACTCAGGGTGCTCGGTGCTCAGGGTGCTGGGTGCTCATTGCTCCGGGTGCTGGGTGCTCATTGCTCGCGGTGCTGCATGCTCAGTGCTCGGGGTGCTCGGTGCTCAGTACTCAGGGTGCTGGGTACTCAGTGCTCAGGGTGCTCGGTGCTCAGTACTCGGGGTGCTGGGTGCTCATTCTCGGGGTGCTTGGTGCTCAGTGCTCGGGGTGCTGGGTGCTCAGTACTCAGGGTGCTGGGTGCTCAGTGCTCAGGGTGCTGGGTGCTCAGTACTCAGGGTGCTGGGTGCTCAGTGCTCAGGGTGCTGGGTGCTCAGTACTCAGGGTGCTGGGTGCTCAGTGCTCAGGGTGCTGAGTGCTCAGTACTCAGGGTGCTGGGAGCTCAGTGCTCAGGGTGATCGGTGCTCAGTACTCAGGGTGCTCAGTACTCAGGGTGCTGGGTGCTCAGTGCTCGGGGTGCTGGGTGCTCAGTATTCAGGGTGCTGGGTGCTCAGTGCTTTGGGTTCTGGGTGCTCAGTGCTCAGGGTGATCGGTGCTCAGTACTCAGGGTGCTGGGTGCTCAGTGCTCAGGGTGCTGGGTGCTCAGTCCTCAGGGTGCTTAGTGCTCAGGGTGCTGGGTGCTCAGTGCTCGGGGTGCTCGGTGCTCAGTACTCAGGGTGCTGAGTGCTCAGTACTCAGGGTGCTGGGTGCTCAGTACTCAGGGTGCTGGGTGCTCAGTGCTCAGGTTGCTGGGTGATCAGTGCTCAAGGTGCTGGGTGCTCAGTGCTCAGCGTGCTGGGTGCTCAGTGCTCGGGGTGCTGGGTGCTCAGTACTCAGGTTGCTGGGTGCTCAGTGCTTGGTGTGCTCGGTGCTCAGTACGTTGGGTGCTCACTACTCAGGGTGCTGGGTGCTCAGTGCTCGGGGTGATCCGTGCTCAGTACTCAGGTTGCTGGGTGCTCAGTTCTCGGGGTGCTCAGTGCTCAGTACGTTGGGTGCTCACTACTCAGGGTGCTGGGTGCTCAGTGCTCAGGGTGCTGGGTGCTCAGTGCTCAGGGTGCTTGGTGCTCAGTGCTCAGGGTGCTGGGTGCTCAGTACTCAGGGTGCTGGTTGCTCAGTACTCAGGGTGCTCAGTGCTCAGTACTCAGGGTGCTCAGTGCTCAGTACTCAGGGTGCTCAGTTCTCAGGGTGCTGGGTGCTCAGTCCTCAGGGTGCTGGGTGCTCAGTTCTCAGGGTGCTCAGTGCTCAGTGCTCAGGGTGCTGGGTGCTCAGTACTCAGGGTGCTGTGTGCTCAGTGCTCAGGGTGCTGGGTGCTCAGTACTCAGAGTGCTGGGTGCTCAGTGCTCAGGGTGCTGGGTGCTCAGTGCTCAGGGTGCTCGGTGCTTAGTACTCAGGGTACTCGGTGCTCGGGGTGCTGGGTGCTCAGTGCACGGGGTGCTGGGTGCTCAGTGCTCGGGGTGCTGGGTGCTCAGTGCTCAGGGTGCTGGGTGCTCAGTACTCAAGGTGCTGGCTGCTCAGTACTCAGGGTGCTGGGTGCTCAGTACTCAGGGAGCTCAGTGCTTGGGGTGCTGGGTGCTCAGTACTCAGGGTGCTCAGTGCTTGGGGTGTTGGGTGCTCAGTACTCAGGTTGCTGGGTGCTCAGTGATCAGGGTGTTGGGTGCTCAGTACTCAGGGTGCTGGGTGCTCAGTACTCAGGGTGCTGGGTGCTCAGTGCTCGGGGTGCTGGGTGCTCAGTGCTCGGGGTGCTGGGTGCTCAGTGCTCGGGGTGCTGGGTGCTCAGTGCTCGGGGTGCTGGGTGCTCAGTGCTCGGGGTGCTGGGTGCTCAGTGCTCGGGGTGCTGGGTGCTCAGTGCTCGGGGTGCTGGGTTCTCAGTGCTCGGGGTGCTCGGTGCTCAGTGCTCAGGGTGCTGGGTGCTCAGTACTCGTGGTGCTCAGTGCTCAGTACTCAGGGTACTGGGTGCTCAGTGCTCAGGGCGCTGGGTGCTCAGTGCTAGGGGTGCTGGCTGCTCGGTGCTCAGGTTGCTGGGTGGTCAGTACTCGGGGCGCTGGATGCTCAGTACTCAGGGTGCGGGGTGCTCATTGCTTGGGGTGCTGGTTGCTCAGTGCTCGGGGTGCTGGGTGCTCAGTGCTCAGGGTGCTTGGTGCTCAGTGCTCAGGGTGCTGGGTGCTCAGTACTCAGGGTGCTGGGTGCTCAGTACTCGGGTGCTGGGTGCTCAGTGCTCAGGGTGCTGGGTGCTCAGTGCTCAGGGTGCTGGGTGCTCAGTGCTCGGGGTGCTGGGTGCTCAGTGCTCAGTACTCAGGGTGCTGGGTGCGCAGTGCTCAGTACTCAGGGTGCTGGGTGCTCAGTGCTTAGGGTGCTGGGTGCTCAGTGCTCAGGGTGCTGGGTGCTCAGTGCTCGGGGTGCTGGGTGCTCAGTGCTCAGTACTCAGGGTGCTGGGTGCTCAGTGCTCGGGGTGCTGGGTGCCCAGTGCTCAGTACTCAGGGTGCTGGGTGCTCAGTGCTCGGGGTGCTGGGTGCTCAGTGCTCGGGGTGCTGGGTGCTCAGTACTCGGGGTGCTGGGTGCTCAGTACTCAGGGTGTTGGGTGCTCAGTACTCCGGGTGCTGGGTGCTCAGTTCTCGGGGTGCTCGGTGCTCAGTACTCAGTGATCAGGGTGCTGAGTGCTCAGTGCTCAGGGTGCTGGGTGTTCAGTACTCAGGGAGCTGGGTGCTCAGTACTCAGGGTGCTGGGTGCTCAGTGCTCAGGCTGCTGGGTGCTCAGTACTCGGGGTGCTCGGTGCGCAGTGCTCAGGGTGCTGGGTGCTCAGTGCTCAGTACTCAGGGTGCTGGGTGCTCAGTGCTCAGTACTCAGGGTGCTGGGTGCTCAGTGCTTAGGGTGCTGGGTGCTCATTGCTCAGGGTGCTGGGTGCTCAGTGCTCGGGGTGCTGGGTGCTCAGTGCTCAGTACTCAGGGTGCTGGGTGCTCAGTGCTCGGAGTGCTGGGTGCCCAGTGCTCAGTACTCAGGGTGCTGGGTGCTCAGTGCTCGGGGTGCTGGGTGCTCAGTGCTCGGGGTGCTGGGTGCTCAGTACTCGGGGTGCTGGGTGCTCAGTACTCAGGGTGTTGGGTGCTCAGTACTCCGGGTGCTGGGTGCTCAGTTCTCGGGGTGCTCGGTGCTCAGTACTCAGTGATCAGGGTGCTGAGTGCTCAGTGCTCAGGGTGCTGGGTGTTCAGTACTCAGGGAGCTGGGTGCTCAGTACTCAGGGTGCTGGGTGCTCAGTGCTCAGGCTGCTGGGTGCTCAGTACTCGGGGTGCTCGGTGCCCATTGCTCAGGGTGCTGGGTGCTCAGTACTCAGGGTGCTGGGTACTCAGTGCTCAGGGTGCTCGGTGCTCAGTACTCGGGGTGCTACGTGCTCATTCTCGGGGTGCTGGGTGCTCAGTGCTCAGGGTGCTGGGTGCTCAGTACTCAGGGTGCTGGGTGCTCAGTGCTCAGGGTGCTGGGTGCTCAGTACTCAGGGTGCTGGGTGCTCAGTGCTCAGGGTGCTGGGTGCTCAGTACTCAGGGTGCTGGGAGCTCAGTGCTCAGGGTGATCGGTGCTCAGTACTCAGGGTGCTCAGTGCTCAGGGTGCTTGGTGCTCAGTGCTCGCGGTGCTGCATGCTCAGTGCTCGGGGTGCTCGGTGCTCAGTACTCAGGGTGCTGGGTACTCAGTGCTCAGGGTGCTCGGGGCTCAGTACTCGGGGTGCTGGGTGCTCATTCTCGGGGTGCTTGGTGCTCAGTGCTCGGGGTGCTGGGTGCTCAGTACTCAGGGTGCTGGGTGCTCAGTGCTCAGGGTGCTGGGTGCTCGGTGATCAGGGTGCTGGGTGCTCATTGCTCCGGGTGCTGGGTGCTCATTGCTCGCGGTGCTGCATGCTCAGTGCTCGGGGTGCTCGGTGCTCAGTACTCAGGGTGCTGGGTACTCAGTGCTCAGGGTGCTCGGGGCTCAGTACTCGGGGTGCTGGGTGCTCATTCTCGGGGTGCTTGGTGCTCAGTGCTCGGGGTGCTGGGTGCTCAGTACTCAGGGTGCTGGGTGCTCAGTGCTCAGGGTGCTGGGTGCTCAGTACTCAGGGTGCTGGGTGCTCAGTGCTAAGGGTGCTGGGTGCTCAGTACTCAGGGTGCTGGGTGCTCAGTGCTCAGGGTGCTGGGTGCTCAGTACTCAGGGTGCTGGGAGCTCAGTGCTCAGGGTGATCGGTGCTCAGTACTCAGGGTGCTCAGTAAACAGGGTGCTGGGTGCTCAGTGCTCGGGGTGCTGGGTGCTCAGTATTCAGGGTGCTGGGTGCTCAGTGCTTTGGGTTCTGGGTGCTCAGTGCTCAGGGTGATCGGTGCTCAGTACTCAGGGTGCTGGGTGCTCAGTGCTCAGGGTGCTGGGTGCTCAGTCCTCAGGGGGTTTAGTGCTCAGGGTGCTGGGTGCTCAGTGCTCGGGGTGCTCGGTGCTCAGTACTCAGGGTGCTGAGTGCTCAGTACTCAGGGTGCTGAGTGCTCAGTACTCAGGGTGCTGGGTGCTCAGTGCTCAGGTTGCTGGGTGATCAGTGCTCAGGGTGCTGGGTGCTCAGTGCTCAGCGTGCTGGGTGCTCAGTGCTCGGGGTGCTGGGTGCTCAGTACTCAGGTTGCTGGGTGCTCAGTGCTTGGTGTGCTCGGTGCTCAGTACGTTGGGTGCTCACTACTCAGGGTGTTGGGTGCTCAGTGCTCGGGGTGATCCGTGCTCAGTACTCAGGTTGCTGGGTGCTCAGTTCTCGGGGTGCTCAGTGCTCAGTACGTTGGGTGCTCACTACTCAGGGTGCTGGGTGCTCAGTGCTCAGGGTGCTGGGTGCTCAGTGCTCAGGGTGCTTGGTGCTCAGTGCTCAGGGTGCTGGGTGCTCAGTACTCAGGGTGCTGGTTGCTCAGTACTCAGGGTGCTCAGTGCTCAGTACTCAGGGTGCTCAGTGCTCAGTACTCAGGGTGCTCAGTTCTCAGGGTGCTGGGTGCTCAGTCCTCAGGGTGCTGGGTGCTCAGTGCTCAGGGTGCTCAGTGCTCAGTGCTCAGGGTGCTGGGTGCTCAGTACTCAGGGTGCTGTGTGCTCAGTGCTCGGGGTGCTGGGTGCTCAGTACTCAGAGTGCTGGGTGCTCAGTGCTCAGGGTGCTGGGTGCTCAGTGCTCAGGGTGCTCGGTGCTTAGTACTCAGGGTGCTCTGTGCTCGGGGTGCTGGGTGCTCAGTGCACGGGGTGCTGGGTGCTCAGTGCTCGGGGTGCTGGGTGCTCAGTGCTCAGGGTGCTGGGTGCTCAGTACTCAAGGTGCTGGCTGCTCAGTACTCAGGGTGCTGGGTGCTTAGTACTCAGGGAGCTCAGTGCTTGGGGTGCTGGGTGCTCAGTACTCAGGGTGCTCAGTGCTTGGGGTGTTGGGTGCTCAGTACTCAGGTTGCTGGGTGCTCAGTGTTCAGGGTGTTGGGTGCTCAGTACTCAGGGTGCTGGGTGCTCAGTACTCAGGGTGCTGGGTGCTCAGTGCTCGGGGTGCTGGGTGCTCAGTGCTCAGGGTGCTGGGTGCTCAGTGCTCGGGGTGCTGGGTGCTCAGTGCTCGGGGTGCTGGGTGCTCAGTGCTCAGGGTGCTGGGTGCTCAGTGCTCGGGGTGCTGGGTGCTCAGTGCTCGGGGTGCTGGGTTCTCAGTGCTCGGGGTGCTCGGTGCTCAGTGCTCGGGGTGCTGGGTGCTCAGTACTCGTGGTGCTCAGTGCTCAGTACTCAGGGTGCTGGGTGCTCAGTGCTCAGGGCGCTGGGTGCTCAGTGCTCGGGGTGCTGGCTGCTCGGTGCTCAGGTTGCTGGGTGGTCAGTACTCGGGGTGCTGGGTGCTCAGTACTCAGGGTGCGGGGTGCTCATTGCTTGGGGTGCTGGTTGCTCAGTGCTCGGGGTGCTGGGTGCTCAGTGCTCAGGGTGCTTGGTGCACAGTGCTCAGGGTGCTGGGTGCTCAGTACTCAGGGTGCTGGGTGCTCAGTACTCGGGTGCTGGGTGCTCAGTGCTCAGGGTACTGGGTGCTCAGTGCTCAGGGTGCTGGGTGCTCAGTGCTCAGGGTGCTGGGTGCTCAGTGCTCGGGGTGCTGGGTGCTCAGTGCTCAGTACTCAGGGTGCTGGGTGCTCAGTGCTCGGGGTGCTGGGTGCTCAGTGCTCAGTACTCAGGGTGCTGGGTGCTCAGTGCTCGGGGTGCTGGGTACTCAGTGCTCGGGGTGCTGGGTGCTCAGTACTCGCGGTGCTGGGTGCTCAGTACTCAGGGTGTTGGGTGCTCAGTACTCCGGGTGCTGGGTGCTCAGTTCTCGGGGTGCTCGGTGCTCAGTACTCAGTGATCAGGGTGCTGAGTGCTCAGTGCTCTGGGTGCTGGGTGTTCAGTACTCAGGGAGCTGGGTGCTCAGTACTCAGGGTGCTGGGTGCTCAGTGCTCAGGCTGCAGGGTGCTCAGTACTCGGGGTGCTCGGTGCCCAGTGCTCAGGGTGCTGGGTGCTCAGTACTCAGGGTGCTGGGTATTCAGTGCTCAGGGTGCTCGGTGCTCAGTACTCGGGGTGCTGGGTGCTCATTCTCGGGGTGCTGGGTGCTCAGTACTCAGGGTGCTGGGTGCTCAGTGCTCAGGGTGCTGGGTGCTCAGTACTCAGGGTGCTGGGTGCTCAGTGCTCGGGGTGCTGGGTGCTCAGTGCTCGGGGTGCTGGGAGCTCAGTGCTCAGGGTGATCGGTGCTCAGTATTCAGGGTGCTCAGTGCTCAGGGTGCTTGGTGCTCAGTGCTCAGGGTGCTGGGTGCTCAGTACTCAGGGTTCTCATTGCTCAGGGTGCTGGGTGCTCAGTACTCAGGGTGCTGGGTGCTCAGTACTCAGGGTGCTCAGTGCTCAGTACTCAGGGTGCTCAGTGCTCAGTACTCAGTGTGCTCGGTGATCAGGGTGCTGGGTGCTCATTGCTCCGGGTGCTGGGTGCTCATTGCTCGCGGTGCTGCATGCTCAGTGCTCGGGTTGCTCGGTGCTCAGTACTCAGGGTGCTGGGTACTCAGTGCTCAGGGTGCTCGGTGCTCAGTACTCGGGGTGCTGGGTGCTCATTCTCGGGGTGCTTGGTGCTCAGTGCTCGGGGTGCTGGGTGCTCAGTACTCAGGGTGCTGGGTGCTCAGTGCTCAGGGTGCTGGGTGCTCAGTACTCAGGGTGCTGGGTGCTCAGTGCTAAGGGTGCTGGGTGCTCAGTACTCAGCGTGCTGGGTGCTCAGTGCTCAGGGTGCTGGCTGCTCAGTACTCAGGGTGCTGGGAGCTCAGTGCTCAGGGTGATCGGTGCTCAGTACTCAGGGTGCTCAGTACACAGGGTGCTGGGTGCTCAGTGCTCGGGGTGCTGGGTGCTCAGTATTCAGGGTGCTGGGTGCTCAGTGCTTTGGGTTCTGGGTGCTCAGTGCTCAGGGTGATCGGTGCTCAGTACTCAGGGTGCTGGGTGCTCAGTGCTCAGGGTGCTGGGTGCTCAGTCCTCAGGGTGCTTAGTGCTCAGGGTGCTGGGTGCTCAGTGCTCGGGGTGCTCGGTGCTCAGTACTCAGGGTGCTGAGTGCTCAGTACTCAGGGTGCTGAGTGCTCAGTACTCAGGGTGCTGGGTGCTCAGTGCTCAGGTTGCTGGGTGATCAGTGCTCAGGGTGCTGGGTGCTCAGTGCTCAGCGTGCTGGGTGCTCAGTGCTCGGGGTGCTGGGTGCTCAGTACTCAGGTTGCTGGGTGCTCAGTGCTTGGTGTGCTCGGTGCTCAGTACGTTGGGTGCTCACTACTCAGGGTGCTGGGTGCTCAGTGCTCGGGGTGATCCGTGCTCAGTACTCAGGTTGCTGGGTGCTCAGTTCTCGGGGTGCTCAGTGCTCAGTACGTTGGGTGCTCACTACTCAGGGTGCTGGGTGCTCAGTGCTCAGGGTGCTGGGTGCTCAGTGCTCAGGGTGCTTGGTGCTCAGTGCTCAGGGTGCTGGGTGCTCAGTACTCAGGGTGCTGGGTGCTCAGTACTCGGGTGCTGGGTGCTCAGTGCTCAGGGTACTGGGTGCTCAGTGCTCAGGGTGCTGGGTGCTCAGTGCTCAGGGTGCTGGGTGCTCAGTGCTCGGGGTGCTGGGTGCTCAGTGCTCAGTACTCAGGGTGCTGGGTGCTCAGTGCTCGGGGTGCTGGGTGCTCAGTGCTCAGTACTCAGGGTGCTGGGTGCTCAGTGCTCGGGGTGCTGGGTACTCAGTGCTCGGGGTGCTGGGTGCTCAGTACTCGCGGTGCTGGGTGCTCAGTACTCAGGGTGTTGGGTGCTCAGTACTCCGGGTGCTGGGTGCTCAGTTCTCGGGGTGCTCGGTGCTCAGTACTCAGTGATCAGGGTGCTGAGTGCTCAGTGCTCAGGGTGCTGGGTGTTCAGTACTCAGGGAGCTGGGTGCTCAGTACTCAGGGTGCTGGGTGCTCAGTGCTCAGGCTGCAGGGTGCTCAGTACTCGGGGTGCTCGGTGCCCAGTGCTCAGGGTGCTGGGTGCTCAGTACTCAGGGTGCTGGGTATTCAGTGCTCAGGGTGCTCGGTGCTCAGTACTCGGGGTGCTGGGTGCTCATTCTCGGGGTGCTGGGTGCTCAGTACTCAGGGTGCTGGGTGCTCAGTGCTCAGGGTGCTGGGTGCTCAGTACTCAGGGTGCTGGGTGCTCAGTGCTCAGGGTGCTGGGTGCTCAGTACTCAGGGTGCTGGGAGCTCAGTGCTCAGGGTGATCGGTGCTCAGTATTCAGGGTGCTCAGTGCTCAGGGTGCTTGGTGCTCAGTGCTCAGGGTGCTGGGTGCTCAGTACTCAGGGTTCTCATTGCTCAGGGTGCTGGGTGCTCAGTACTCAGGGTGCTGGGTGCTCAGTACTCAGGGTGCTCAGTGCTCAGTACTCAGGGTGCTCAGTGCTCAGTACTCAGTGTGCTCGGTGATCAGGGTGCTGGGTGCTCATTGCTCCGGGTGCTGGGTGCTCATTGCTCGCGGTGCTGCATGCTCAGTGCTCGGGGTGCTCGGTGCTCAGTACTCAGGGTGCTGGGTACTCAGTGCTCAGGGTGCTCGGTGCTCAGTACTCGGGGTGCTGGGTGCTCATTCTCGGGGTGCTTGGTGCTCAGTGCTCGGGGTGCTGGGTGCTCAGTACTCAGGGTGCTGGGTGCTCAGTGCTCAGGGTGCTGGGTGCTCAGTACTCAGGGTGCTGGGTGCTCAGTGCTAAGGGTGCTGGGTGCTCAGTACTCAGGGTGCTGGGTGCTCAGTGCTCAGGGTGCTGGCTGCTCAGTACTCAGGGTGCTGGGAGCTCAGTGCTCAGGGTGATCGGTGCTCAGTACTCAGGGTGCTCAGTACACAGGGTGCTGGGTGCTCAGTGCTCGGGGTGCTGGGTGCTCAGTATTCAGGGTGCTGGGTGCTCAGTGCTTTGGGTTCTGGGTGCTCAGTGCTCAGGGTGATCGGTGCTCAGTACTCAGGGTGCTGGGTGCTCAGTGCTCAGGGTGCTGGGTGCTCAGTCCTCAGGGTGCTTAGTGCTCAGGGTGCTGGGTGCTCAGTGCTCGGGGTGCTCGGTGCTCAGTACTCAGGGTGCTGAGTGCTCAGTACTCAGGGTGCTGAGTGCTCAGTACTCAGGGTGCTGGGTGCTCAGTGCTCAGGTTGCTGGGTGATCAGTGCTCAGGGTGCTGGGTGCTCAGTGCTCAGCGTGCTGGGTGCTCAGTGCTCGGGGTGCTGGGTGCTCAGTACTCAGGTTGCTGGGTGCTCAGTGCTTGGTGTGCTCGGTGCTCAGTACGTTGGGTGCTCACTACTCAGGGTGCTGGGTGCTCAGTGCTCGGTGTGATCCGTGCTCAGTACTCAGGTTGCTGGGTGCTCAGTTCTCGGGGTGCTCAGTGCTCAGTACGTTGGGTGCTCACTACTCAGGGTGCTGGGTGCTCAGTGCTCAGGGTGCTGGGTGCTCAGTGCTCAGGGTGCTTGGTGCTCAGTGCTCAGGGTGCTGGGTGCTCAGTACTCAGGGTGCTGGTTGCTCAGTACTCAGGGTGCTCAGTGCTCAGTACTCAGGGTGCTCAGTGCTCAGTACTCAGGGTGCTCAGTTCTCAGGGTGCTGGGTGCTCAGTCCTCAGGGTGCTGGGTGCTCAGTGCTCAGGGTGCTCAGTGCTCAGTGCTCAGGGTGCTGGGTGCTCAGTACTCAGGGTGCTGTGTGCTCAGTGCTCGGGGTGCTGGGTGCTCAGTACTCAGAGTGCTGGGTGCTCAGTGCTCAGGGTGCTGGGTGCTCAGTGCTCAGGGTGCTCGGTGCTTAGTACTCAGGGTGCTCGGTGCTCGGGGTGCTGGGTGCTCAGTGCACGGGGTGCTGGGTGCTCAGTGCTCGGGGTGCTGGGTGCTCAGTGCTCAGGGTGCTGGGTGCTCAGTACTCAAGGTGCTGGCTGCTCAGTACTCAGGGTGCTGGGTGCTCAGTACTCAGGGAGCTCAGTGCTTGGGGTGCTGGGTGCTCAGTACTCAGGGTGCTCAGTGCTTGGGGTGTTGGGTGCTCAGTACTCAGGTTGCTGGGTGCTCAGTGTTCAGGGTGTTGGGTGCTCAGTACTCAGGGTGCTGGGTGCTCAGTACTCAGGGTGCTGGGTGCTCAGTGCTCGGGGTGCTGGGTGCTCAGTGCTCGGGGTGCTGGGTGCTCAGTGCTCGGGGTGCTGGGTGCTCAGTGCTCGGGGTGCTGGGTGCTCAGTGCTCAGGGTGCTGGGTGCTCAGTGCTCGGGGTGCTGGGTGCTCAGTGCTCGGGGTGCTGGGTTCTCAGTGCTCGGGGTGCTCGGTGCTCAGTGCTCGGGGTGCTGGGTGCTCAGTACTCGTGGTGCTCAGTGCTCAGTACTCAGGGTGCTGGGTGCTCAGTGCTCAGGGCGCTGGGTGCTCAGTGCTCGGGGTGCTGGCTGCTCGGTGCTCAGGTTGCTGGGTGGTCAGTACTCGGGGTGCTGGGTGCTCAGTACTCAGGGTGCGGGGTGCTCATTGCTTGGGGTGCTGGTTGCTCAGTGCTCGGGGTGCTGGGTGCTCAGTGCTCAGGGTGCTTGGTGCTCAGTGCTCAGGGTGCTGGGTGCTCAGTACTCAGGGTGCTGGGTGCTCAGTACTCGGGTGCTGGGTGCTCAGTGCTCAGGGTACTGGGTGCTCAGTGCTCAGGGTGCTGGGTGCTCAGTGCTCAGGGTGCTGGGTGCTCAGCGCTCGGGGTGCTGGGTGCTCAGTGCTCAGTACTCAGGGTGCTGGGTGCTCAGTGCTCGGGGTGCTGAGTGCTCAGTGCTCAGTACTCAGGGTGCTGGGTGCTCAGTGCTCGGGGTGCTGGGTACTCAGTGCTCGGGGTGCTGGGTGCTCAGTACTCGCGGTGCTGGGTGCTCAGTACTCAGGGTGTTGGGTGCTCAGTACTCCGGGTGCTGGGTGCTCAGTTCTCGGGGTGCTCGGTGCTCAGTACTCAGTGATCAGGGTGCTGAGTGCTCAGTGCTCAGGGTGCTGGGTGTTCAGTACTCAGGGAGCTGGGTGCTCAGTACTCAGGGTGCTGGGTGCTCAGTGCTCAGGCTGCTGGGTGCTCAGTACTCGGGGTGCTCGGTGCCCAGTGCTCAGGGTGCTGGGTGCTCAGTACTCAGGGTGCTGGGTACTCAGTGCTCAGGGTGCTCGGTGCTCAGTACTCGGGGTGCTGGGTGCTCATTCTCGGGGTGCTGGGTGCTCAGTGCTCGGGGTGCTGGGTGCTCAGTGCTCGGGGTGCTGGGTGCTCAGTGCTCGGGGTGCTGGGTGCTCAGTACTCAGGGTGCTGGGTGCTCAGTGCTCAGGGTGCTGGGTGCTCAGTACTCAGGGTGCTGGGTGCTCAGTACTCAGGGTGCTCAGTGCTCGGGGAGCTTTGTGCTCAGTACTCAGGGTGCTGAGTGCTCAGTGCTCGGGGTGGTCGGTGCCCAGTACTCAAGGTGCTGGGTGCTCAGTGCTCAGGGTGCTGGGTGCTCAGTACTCAGGGTGCTCAGTGCTCAGTACTCGGGGTGCTGGGTGCTCAGTGCTCAGGGTGCTGGGTGCTCAGTGCTCGGGATGCTGGGTGCTCAGTACTCAGGGTGCTCAGTGCTCAGTGCTCGGGGTGCTCGGTACTCAGTACAAAGGGTGCTGGGTGCTCAGTGCTCAGGGTGCTCGGTGCTCAGTACTCAGGGTGCTGTTTGCTCAGTGCTCAGGGTGCTCGGTGCTCAGTACTCAGGGTGCTGGGTGCTCAGTACTCAGGGTGCTGGGTGCTCAGTACTCATGGTGCTGGGTGCTCAGTGCTCAGGGTGCTCGGTGCTCAGTACTCAGGGTGCTGTGTGCTCATTCTCGGGGTGCTGGGTGCTCAGTGCTCGGGGTGCTGGGTGCTCAGTATTCATGGTGCTGGGTGCTCAGTGCTCGGGGTGCTCGGTGCTCAGTGCTCAGGGTGCTGGGTGCTCAGTACTCGGGGTGCTCCATGCTCAGTGCTCGGGGTGCTGGGTGCTCAGTACTCAGGGTGCTGGGTGCTCAGTACTCAGGGTGCTCAGTGCTCAGGGTGCTGGGTGCTCAGTGCTCGGGGTGCTCGGTTCTCAGTACTCAGAATGCTGGGTGCTCAGTGCTCGGGGTGCTGGGTGCTCAGTGCTCAGGGTGCTGGGTGCTCAGTACTCAGGGTGCTGGGTGCTAAGTGCTCGGGGTGCTGGGTGCTCAGTACTCAGGGTGCTGGGTGCTCAGTGCTCGGGGTGCTCGGTGCTCAGTACTCAGGGTGCTGGGTGCTCAGTGCTCGGGGTGCTCGGTGCTCAGTACTCAGGGTGCTGGGTGCTCAGTGCTCGGGGTGCTTGGTGCTCAGTGCTCAGGGTGCTCGGTGCTCAGTACTCAGGGTGCAGGGTGCTCAGTGCTTGGGGTGCTGGGTGCTCAGTACTCAGGGTGCTGGGTGCTCAGTGCTCAGGGTGCTGGGTGCTCAGTGCTCAGGGTGCTGGGTGCTCAGTGCTCGGGGTGCTGGGTGCTCAGTACTCAGGGTGCTGGGTGCTCAGTGCTCAGTACTCAGCGTGCTGGGTGCTCAGTGCTCAGAGTGTTGGGTGCTCCGTACACAGGGTGCTGGGTGCTCAGTGCTCAGTGCTCAGGGTGCTCATTGCTCAGGGTGCTGGATGCTCAGGGTGATGGGTGCTCAGTGCTCGGGGTGCTGGGTGCTCAGTGCTCAGGGTGCTGGGTGCTCAGTGCTCAGTGCTCAGGGTGCTGGGTGCTCAGTGCTCAGTGCTCAGGGTGCTGGGTGTTCAGTACTCAGTGTGCTGGGTGCTCAGTACTCAGGGTGCTGGGTGCTCAGTGCTCAGGGTGCTGGGTGCTCAGTGCTCAGGGTGCTGGGTGCTCAGTACTCAGGGTGCTGGGTGCTCAGTACTCAGGGTGCTCGGTGCTCAGTGCTCAGGTTGCTGGGTGCTCAGTGCTCGGGGTGCTGGGTGTTCAGTACTCAGGGTGCTGGGTGCTCAGTACTCAGGGTGCTGGGTGCTCAGTGCTCAGGGTGCTGGGTGCTCAGTACTCAGGGTGATCGGTGCTCAGTGCTTAGGGTGCTGGGTGCACAGTGCTCGGGGTGCTGGGTGCTCAGTACTCGGGGTGCTGGGTGCTCAGTACTCAGGGTGCTGGGTGCTCAGTGCTCAGGGTGCTGGGTGCTCAGTGCTCGGGGTGCTATGTGCTCAGTACTCGGGGTGCTGGGTGCTCAGTGCTCCTGGTGCTGGGTCTCAGTGCTCGGGATACTGGGTACTCAGTGCTCAGTACACAGGGTGCTGGGTGCTCAGTACTCGGGGTGCTGGGTGCTCAGTGCTCTGTACTCAGGGTGCTGGGTGTTCAGTGCTCGGGGTGCTGGGTGCTCAGTACTCAGGGTACTCGGTGCTCAGTACTCAGTGTGCTGGGTGATCAGTGCTCAGGGTGCTGGGTGCTCAGTACTCAGTGTGCTGGGTGCTCAGTACTCAGGGTGCTGGGTGCTCAGTACTCAGGGTGCTCGGTGCTCAGTACTCAGGGTGCTGGGTGCTCAGTGCTCAGGGTGCTGGGTCCTCAGTGCTCGATGTGCTGGGTGCTCAGTGCTCAGGGTGCTGGGTGCTCAGTACTCAGGGTGCTGGGTGCTCAGTACTCGGGGTGCTGGGTTCTCAGTACTAAGGGAGCTGGGTGCTCAGTACTCAGGGTGCTGGGTGCTCAGTACTCGGGTGCTGGGTGCTCAGTGCTCAGGGTGCTGGGTGCTCAGTGCTCAGGGTGCTGGGTGCTCAGTGCTCAGTACTCAGGGTGCTGGGTGCTCAGTGCTCGGGGTGCTGGGTGCTCAGTGCTCAGTACTCAGTGTGCTGGGTGCTCAGTGCTTGGGGTGCTGGGTGCTCAGTGCTCAGGGTGCTGGGTGCTCAGTGCTCAGGGTGCTGGGTGCTCAGTGCTCGGAGTGCTGGGTGCTCTTTACTCAGAGTGCTGGGTGCTCAGTACTCAGGGTGCTGGGTGCTCAGTGCTCGGGGTGCTGGGTGCGCAGTGCTCGGGGTGCTGGGTGCTCAGTTCTCGGGGTGCTCGGTGCTCAGTACTCAGGGTGCTGTGTGCTCAGTGCTCAGGGTGCTGGTTGCTCAGTACTCAGGGTGCTCGGTGCTTAGTACTCAGGGTGCTGGCTGCTCAGTACTCCGGGTGCTGGGTGCTCAGTGCTCGGGGTGCTCGGTGCTCAGTTGTCAAGGTGCTGGGTGCTCAGTACTCAGGGTGCTGGGTGCTCAGTACTCAGGGTGCTCAGTGCTCAGTACTCAGGGTGCTCAGTGCTCAGTACTAAGGGTGCTCAGTGCTCAGGGTGCTGGGTGCTCAGTGCTCGGGGTGCTCGGTGCTCAGTACTCAGGGTGCTGGGTGCTCAGTGCTCAGGGTGCTGGGTGCTCAGTGCTCAGGGTCCTGGGTGCTCAGTGCTCAGGGTGCTGGGTGCTCAGTACTCAGGGTGCTCGGTGCTCGGGGTGCTGGGTGCTCAGTGCTCGGGGAGCTCGGTGCTCAGTACTCGGGGTGCTCAGTGCTCAGTACTCAGGGTGCTGGGTGCTCAGTACACAGGGTGCTGGGTGCTCAGTGCTCAGGGTGCTGGGTGCTCAGTGCTCAGGGTCCTGGGTGCTCAGTGCTCAGGGTGCTGGGTGCTCAGTACTCAGGGTGCTCGGTGCTCGGGGTGCTGGGTGCTCAGTGCTCGGGGAGCTCGGTGCTCAGTACTCGGGGTGCTCAGTGCTCAGTACTCAGGGTGCTGGGTTCTCAGTGCTCAGGGTGCTGGGTGCTCAGTACTCAGGGTGCTGGGTGCTCGGAGCTCAGTATGCTGGGTGCTCAGTACTCAGGGTGCTGGGTGCTCATTACTCAGGGTGCTGGGTGCTCAGTACTCAGGGTGCTCGGTGCTCAGTACTCAGGGTGCTAGGTGCTCAGTGCTCAGGGTGCTGGGTGCTCAGTACTCAGGGTGCTGGGTGCTCAGTGCTCGGGGTGCTCGGTGCTCAGTACGCTGGGTGCTCAGTACTCAGGGTGCTGGGTGCTCAGTACTCAGGGTGCTGGGTGCTCAGTACTCAGGGTGCTGGGTGCTCAGTACTCAGGGTGCTCGGTGCTCAGTGCTCGGGGTGCTGGGTGCTCAGTACTCAGGGTGCTGTGTGCTCAGTGCTCGGGGTGCTGGGTGCTCAGTACTCAGGGTGCTCAGTGCTCAGTGCTCGGGGTTCTCGGTGCTCAGTACAAAGGGTGCTGGGTGCTCAGTGCTCAGGGTGCTCGGTGCTCAGTACTCAGGGTGCTGTTTGCTCAGTGCTCAGGGTGCTTGGTGCTCAGTCATCAGGGTGCTGGGTGCTCAGTACTCAGGGTGCTGGGTGCTCAGTACTCAGGGTGCTGGGTGCTCAGTGCTCAGGGTGCTCGGTGCTCAGTACTCAGGGTGCTGTGTGCTCATTCTCGGGGTGCTGGGTGCACAGTGCTCGGGGTGCTGGGTGCTCAGTGCTCGGGGTGCTGGGTGCTCAGTATTCAGGGTGCTGGGTCCTCAGTGCTCGGGGTGCTGGGTGCTCAGTGCTCAGGGTGCTGGGTGCTCAGTAATCAGGGTGCTGGGTGCTCATTACTCGGGGTGCTGGGTGCTCTGTACTCAGGGAGCTGGGTGCTCAGTACTCAGGGTGCTGGGTGCTCAGTACTCGGGTGCTGGGGGCTCAGTGCTCAGGGTGCTGGGTGCTCAGTGCTCGGGGTGCTGGGTGCTCAGTGCTCAGTACTCAGTGTGCTGGGTGCTCAGTGCTTGGGGTGCTGGGTGCTCAGTGCTCAGGGTGCTGGGTGCTCAGTGCTCAGGGTGCTGGGTGCTCAGTGCTCGGAGTGCTGGGTGCTCATTACTCAGAGTGCTGGGTGCTCAGTACTCAGGGTGCTGGGTGCTCAGTGCTCGGGGTGCTGGGTGCTCAGTGCTCGGGGTGCTGGGTGCTCAGTTCTCGGGGTGCTCGGTGCTCAGTACTCAGGGTGCTGTGTGGTCAGTGCTCAGGGTGCTGGGTGCTCAGTACTCAGGGTGCTCGGTGCTTAGTACTCAGGGTGCTGGGTGCTCAGTACTCCGGGTGCTGGGTGCTCAGTGCTCGGGGTGCTCGGTGCTCAGTTGTCAAGGTGCTGGGTGCTCAGTACTCAGGGTGATCATTGCTCAGGGTGCTGGGTGCTCCGTACTCAGGGTGCTGGGTGCTCAGTACTCAGGGTGCTCAGTGCTCAGTACTCAGGGTGCTCAGTGCTCAGTACTAAGGGTGCTCAGTGCTCAGGGTGCTGGGTGCTCAGTGCTCGGGGTGCTCGGTGCTCAGTACTCAGGGTGCTGGGTGCTCAGTGCTCAGGGTGCTGGGTGCTCAGTGCTCAGTGCTCAGGGTGCTCATTGCTCAGGGTGCTGGATGCTCAGGGTGATGGGTGCTCAGTGCTCGGGGTGCTGGGTGCTCAGTGCTCAGGGTGCTGGGTGCTCAGTGCTCAGTGCTCAGGGTGCTGGGTGTTCAGTACTCAGTGTGCTGGGTGCTCAGTGCTCAGGGTGCTGGGTGCTCAGTACTCAGGGTGCTGGGTGCTCAGTGCTCAGGGTGCTGGGTGCTCAGTACTCAGGGTGCTCGGTGCTCAGTACTCAGGGTGCTGGGTGCTCAGTGCTCAGGGTGCTGGGTGCTCAGTACTCAGGGTGCTCAGTGCTCAGTACTCGGGGTGCTGGGTGCTCAGTGCTCAGGGTGCTCAGTGCTCAGTGCTCGGGTTGCTGGGTGCTCAGTACTCGGGGTGCTGGGTGCTCAGTGCTCGGAGTGCTGGGTGCTCAGTACTCAGGGTGCTGGGTGCTCAGGTTGCTGGGTGCTCAGTACTCAGGGTGCTGGGTGCTCAGTACTCAGGGTGCTTGGTGCTCAGTACTCAGGGTGCTGGGTGCTCAGTGCTCAGGGTGCTCGGTGCTCAGTACTCATGGTGCTGGGTGCTCAATCTCGGGGTGCTGGGTGCTCAGTACTCAGGGTGCTGGGTGCTCAGTGCTCGGGGTGCTGGGTGCTCAGTGCTCGGGGTGCTGGGTGCTCAGTACTCAGGGTGCTGGGTGCTCAGTGCTCAGGGTGCTGGGTGCTCAGTACTCAGGGTGCTGGGTGCTCAGTACTCAGGGTGCTCAGTGCTCGGGGAGCTTTGTGCTCAGTACTCAGGGTGCTGAGTGCTCAGTGCTCGGGGTGGTCGGTGCCCAGTACTCAAGGTGCTGGGTGCTCAGTGCTCAGGGTGCTGGGTGCTCAGTACTCAGGGTGCTCAGTGCTCAGTACTCGGGGTGCTGGGTGCTCAGTGCTCAGGGTGCTCAGTGCTCAGTGCTCGGGGTGCTGGGTGCTCAGTTCTCGGGGTGCTCGGTGCTCAGTACTAGGGGTGCTGGGTGCTCAGTGCTCAGGGTGCTGGGTGCTCAGTGCTCGGGGTGCTGGGTGCTCAGTGCTCAGGGCGCTGGGTGCTCAGTGCTCGGGGTGCTCGGTGCTCAGTACTCAGGGTGCTGGGTGCTCAGTACTCAGGGTGCTCAGTGCTCAGGGTGCTGGGTGCTCAGTGCTCAGTGTGCTGGTTGCTCAGTGCTCAGTGCACAGGGTGCTGGGTGCTCAGTGCTCAGTGCTCAGGGTGCTGGGTGCTCAGTCCTCGGGGTGCTGGGTGCTCAGTTCTCTGGGTGCTCAGTGCTCAGTCCTCAGGGTGCTGGGTGCTCAGTACTCAGGGTGCATGGCGCTCAGTACTCAGGGAGCTCAGTGCTCGGGGTGCAGGGTGCTCAGTGCTCAGGGTGCTGGGTGCTCAGTACTCAGGGTGCTGGGTGCTCAGTGCTCGGGATGCTGGGTGCTCAGTACTCAGGGTGCTCAGTGCTCAGTGCTCGGGGTGCTCGGTACTCAGTACAAAGGGTGCTGGGTGCTCAGTGCTCAGGGTGCTCGGTGCTCAGTACTCAGGGTGCTGTTTGCTCAGTGCTCAGGGTGCTCGGTGCTCAGTACTCAGGGTGCTGGGTGCTCAGTACTCAGGGTGCTGGGTGCTCAGTACTCATGGTGCTGGGTGCTCAGTGCTCAGGGTGCTCGGTGCTCAGTACTCAGGGTGCTGTGTGCTCATTCTCGGGGTGCTGGGTGCTCAGTGCTCGGGGTGCTGGGTGCTCAGTATTCATGGTGCTGGGTGCTCAGTGCTCGGGGTGCTCGGTGCTCAGTGCTCAGGGTGCTGGGTGCTCAGTACTCGGGGTGCTCCATGCTCAGTGCTCGGGGTGCTGGGTGCTCAGTACTCAGGGTGCTGGGTGCTCAGTACTCAGGGTGCTCAGTGCTCAGGGTGCTGGGTGCTCAGTGCTCGGGGTGCTCGGTTCTCAGTACTCAGAATGCTGGGTGCTCAGTGCTCGGGGTGCTGGGTGCTCAGTGCTCAGGGTGCTGGGTGCTCAGTACTCAGGGTGCTGGGTGCTAAGTGCTCGGGGTGCTGGGTGCTCAGTACTCAGGGTGCTGGGTGCTCAGTGCTCGGGGTGCTCGGTGCTCAGTACTCAGGGTGCTGGGTGCTCAGTGCTCGGGGTGCTCGGTGCTCAGTACTCAGGGTGCTGGGTGCTCAGTGCTCGGGGTGCTTGGTGCTCAGTGCTCAGGGTGCTCGGTGCTCAGTACTCAGGGTGCAGGGTGCTCAGTGCTTGGGGTGCTGGGTGCTCAGTACTCAGGGTGCTGGGTGCTCAGTGCTCAGGGTGCTGGGTGCTCAGTGCTCAGGGTGCTGGGTGCTCAGTGCTCGGGGTGCTGGGTGCTCAGTACTCAGGGTGCTGGGTGCTCAGTGCTCAGTACTCAGCGTGCTGGGTGCTCAGTGCTCAGAGTGTTGGGTGCTCCGTACACAGGGTGCTGGGTGCTCAGTGCTCAGTGCTCAGGGTGCTCATTGCTCAGGGTGCTGGATGCTCAGGGTGATGGGTGCTCAGTGCTCGGGGTGCTGGGTGCTCAGTGCTCAGGGTGCTGGGTGCTCAGTGCTCAGTGCTCAGGGTGCTGGGTGCTCAGTGCTCAGTGCTCAGGGTGCTGGGTGTTCAGTACTCAGTGTGCTGGGTGCTCAGTACTCAGGGTGCTGGGTGCTCAGTGCTCAGGGTGCTGGGTGCTCAGTGCTCAGGGTGCTGGGTGCTCAGTACTCAGGGTGCTGGGTGCTCAGTACTCAGGGTGCTCGGTGCTCAGTGCTCAGGTTGCTGGGTGCTCAGTGCTCGGGGTGCTGGGTGTTCAGTACTCAGGGTGCTGGGTGCTCAGTACTCAGGGTGCTGGGTGCTCAGTGCTCAGGGTGCTGGGTGCTCAGTACTCAGGGTGATCGGTGCTCAGTGCTTAGGGTGCTGGGTGCACAGTGCTCGGGGTGCTGGGTGCTCAGTACTCGGGGTGCTGGGTGCTCAGTACTCAGGGTGCTGGGTGCTCAGTGCTCAGGGTGCTGGGTGCTCAGTGCTCGGGGTGCTATGTGCTCAGTACTCGGGGTGCTGGGTGCTCAGTGCTCCTGGTGCTGGGTCTCAGTGCTCGGGATACTGGGTACTCAGTGCTCAGTACACAGGGTGCTGGGTGCTCAGTACTCGGGGTGCTGGGTGCTCAGTGCTCTGTACTCAGGGTGCTGGGTGTTCAGTGCTCGGGGTGCTGGGTGCTCAGTACTCAGGGTACTCGGTGCTCAGTACTCAGGGTGCTGGGTGATCAGTGCTCAGGGTGCTGGGTGCTCAGTACTCAGTGTGCTGGGTGCTCAGTACTCAGGGTGCTGGGTGCTCAGTACTCAGGGTGCTCGGTGCTCAGTACTCAGGGTGCTGGGTGCTCAGTGCTCAGGGTGCTGGGTCCTCAGTGCTCGATGTGCTGGGTGCTCAGTGCTCAGGGTGCTGGGTGCTCAGTACTCAGGGTGCTGGGTGCTCAGTACTCGGGGTGCTGGGTGCTCAGTACTAAGGGAGCTGGGTGCTCAGTACTCAGGGTGCTGGGTGCTCAGTACTCGGGTGCTGGGTGCTCAGTGCTCAGGGTGCTGGGTGCTCAGTGCTCAGGGTGCTGGGTGCTCAGTGCTCAGTACTCAGGGTGCTGGGTGCTCAGTGCTCGGGGTGCTGGGTGCTCAGTGCTCAGTACTCAGTGTGCTGGGTGCTCAGTGCTTGGGGTGCTGGGTGCTCAGTGCTCAGGGTGCTGGGTGTTCAGTGCTCAGGGTGCTGGGTGCTCAGTGCTCGGAGTGCTGGGTGCTCTTTACTCAGAGTGCTGGGTGCTCAGTACTCAGGGTGCTGGGTGCTCAGTGCTCGGGGTGCTGGGTGCGCAGTGCTCGGGGTGCTGGGTGCTCAGTTCTCGGGGTGCTCGGTGCTCAGTACTCAGGGTGCTGTGTGCTCAGTGCTCAGGGTGCTGGTTGCTCAGTACTCAGGGTGCTCGGTGCTTAGTACTCAGGGTGCTGGCTGCTCAGTACTCCGGGTGCTGGGTGCTCAGTGCTCGGGGTGCTCGGTGCTCAGTTGTCAAGGTGCTGGGTGCTCAGTACTCAGGGTGCTGGGTGCTCAGTACTCAGGGTGCTCAGTGCTCAGTACTCAGGGTGCTCAGTGCTCAGTACTAAGGGTGCTCAGTGCTCAGGGTGCTGGGTGCTCAGTGCTCGGGGTGCTCGGTGCTCAGTACTCAGGGTGCTGGGTGCTCAGTGCTCAGGGTGCTGGGTGCTCAGTGCTCAGGGTCCTGGGTGCTCAGTGCTCAGGGTGCTGGGTGCTCAGTACTCAGGGTGCTCGGTGCTCGGGGTGCTGGGTGCTCAGTGCTCGGGGAGCTCGGTGCTCAGTACTCGGGGTGCTCAGTGCTCTGTACTCAGGGTGCTGGGTGCTCAGAACACAGGGTGCTGGGTGCTCAGTGCTCAGGGTGCTGGGTGCTCAGTGCTCAGGGTCCTGGGTGCTCAGTGCTCAGGGTGCTGGGTGCTCAGTACTCAGGGTGCTCGGTGCTCGGGGTGCTGGGTGCTCAGTGCTCGGGGAGCTCGGTGCTCAGTACTCGGGGTGCTCAGTGCTCAGTACTCAGGGTGCTGGGTTCTCAGTGCTCAGGGTGCTGGGTGCTCAGTACTCAGGGTGCTGGGTGCTCGGAGCTCAGTATGCTGGGTGCTCAGTACTCAGGGTGCTGGGTGCTCATTACTCAGGGTGCTGGGTGCTCAGTACTCAGGGTGCTCGGTGCTCAGTACTCAGGGTGCTAGGTGCTCAGTGCTCAGGGTGCTGGGTGCTCAGTACTCAGGGTGCTGGGTGCTCAGTGCTCGGGGTGCTCGGTGCTCAGTACGCTGGGTGCTCAGTACTCAGGGTGCTGGGTGCTCAGTACTCAGGGTGCTGTGTGCTCAGTGCTCGGGGTGCTGGGTGCTCAGTACTCAGGGTGCTCAGTGCTCAGTGCTCGGGGTTCTCGGTGCTCAGTACAAAGGGTGCTGGGTGCTCAGTGCTCAGGGTGCTCGGTGCTCAGTACTCAGGGTGCTGTTTGCTCAGTGCTCAGGGTGCTCGGTGCTCTGTCATCAGGGTGCTGGGTGCTCAGTACTCAGGGTGCTGGGTGCTCAGTACTCAGGGTGCTGGGTGCTCAGTGCTCAGGGTGCTCGGTGCTCAGTACTCAGGGTGCTGTGTGCTCATTCTCGGGGTGCTGGGTGCACAGTGCTCGGGGTGCTGGGTGCTCAGTGCTCGGGGTGCTGGGTGCTCAGTATTCAGGGTGCTGGGTCCTCAGTGCTCGGGGTGCTGGGTGCTCAGTGCTCAGGGTGCTGGGTGCTCAGTAATCAGGGTGCTGGGTGCTCATTACTCGGGGTGCTGGGTGCTCTGTACTCAGGGAGCTGGGTGCTCAGTACTCAGGGTGCTGGGTGCTCAGTACTCGGGTGCTGGGGGCTCAGTGCTCAGGGTGCTGGGTGCTCAGTGCTCGGGGTGCTGGGTGCTCAGTGCTCAGTACTCAGTGTGCTGGGTGCTCAGTGCTTGGGGTGCTGGGTTCTCAGTGCTCAGGGTGCTGGGTGCTCAGTGCTCAGGGTGCTGGGTGCTCAGTGCTCGGAGTGCTGGGTGCTCATTACTCAGAGTGCTGGGTGCTCAGTACTCAGGGTGCTGGGTGCTCAGTGCTCGGGGTGCTGGGTGCTCAGTGCTCGGGGTGCTGGGTGCTCAGTTCTCGGGGTGCTCGGTGCTCAGTACTCAGGGTGCTGTGTGGTCAGTGCTCAGGGTGCTGGGTGCTCAGTACTCAGGGTGCTCGGTGCTTAGTACTCAGGGTGCTGGGTGCTCAGTACTCCGGGTGCTGGGTGCTCAGTGCTCGGGGTGCTCGGTGCTCAGTTGTCAAGGTGCTGGGTGCTCAGTACTCAGGGTGATCATTGCTCAGGGTGCTGGGTGCTCCGTACTCAGGGTGCTGGGTGCTCAGTACTCAGGGTGCTCAGTGCTCAGTACTCAGGGTGCTCAGTGCTCAGTACTAAGGGTGCTCAGTGCTCAGGGTGCTGGGTGCTCAGTGCTCGGGGTGCTCGGTGCTCAGTACTCAGGGTGCTGGGTGCTCAGTGCTCAGGGTGCTGGGTGCTCAGTGCTCAGGGTCCTGGGTGCTCAGTGCTCAGGGTGCTGGGTGCTCAGTACTCAGGGTGCTCGGTGCTCGGGGTGCTGGGTGCTCAGTGCTCGGGGAGCTCGGTGCTCAGTACTCGGGGTGCTCAGTGCTCAGTACTCAGGGTGCTGGGTGCTCAGTGCTCAGGGTGCTGGGTGCTCAGTACTCAGGGTGCTGGGTGCTCGGTGCTCAGTATGCTGGGTGCTCAGTACTCAGGGTGCTGGGTGCTCAGTACTCAGGGTGCTGGGTGCTCAGTACTCAGGGTGCTCGGTGCTCAGTACTCAGGGTGCTAGGTGCTCAGTTCTCAGGGTGCTGGGTGCTCAGTACTCAGGGTGATGGGTGCTCAGTGCTTGGGGTGCTCGGTGCTCAGTACGCTGGGTGCTCAGTACTCAGGGTGCTGGGTGCTCAGTACTCAAGGTGCTGGGTGCTCAGTACTCAGGGTGCTGGGTGCTCAGTACTCAGGGTGCTCGGTGCTCAGTGCTCGGGGTGCTGGGTGCTCAGTACTCAGGGTGCTGTGTGCTCAGTGCTCGGGGTGCTGGGTGCTCAGTACTCAGGGTGCTCAGTGCTCAGTGCTCGGGGTGCTCGGTGCTCAGTACAAAGGGTGCTGGGTGCTCAGTGCTCAGGGTGCTCGGTGCTCAGTACTCAGGGTGCTGTTTGCTCAGTGCTCAGGGTGCTCGGTGCTCAGTCATCAGGGTGCTGGGTGCTCAGTACTCAGGGTGCTGGGTGCTCAGTACTCAGGGTGCTGGGTGCTAAGTGCTCGGGGTGCTGGGTGCTCAGTACTCAGGGTGCTGGGTGCTCAGTGCTCGGGGTGCTCGGTGCTCAGTACTCAGGGTGCTGGGTGCTCAGTGCTCGGGGTGCTCGGTGCTCAGTACTCAGGGTGCTGGGTGCTCAGTGCTTGGTTTGCTTGGTGCTCAGTGCTCAGGGTGCTCGGTGCTCAGTACTCAGGGTGCTGGGTGCTCAGTGCTTGGGGTGCTGGGTGCTCAGTACTCAGGGTGCTGGGTGCTCAGTGCTCAGGGTGCTGGGTGCTCAGTGCTCAGGGTGCTGGGTGCTCAGTGCTCGGGGTGCTGGGTGCTCAGTACTCAGAGTGCTGGGTGCTCAGTGCTCAGTACTCAGCGTGCTGGGTGCTCAGTGATCAGAGTGTTGGGTGCTCAGTACTCAGGGTGCTGGGTGCTCAGTGCTCAGTGCTCATGGTGCTCATTGCTCAGGGTGCTGGATGCTCAGGGTGATGGGTGCTCAGTGCTCGGGGTGCTGGGTGCTCAGTGCTCAGGGTGCTGGGTGCTCAGTGCTCAGTGCTCAGGGTGCTGGGTGCTCAGTGCTCAGGGTGCTGGGTGTTCAGTACGCAGGGTGCTGGGTGCTCAGTGCTCAGGGTGCTGGGTGCTCAGTGCTCAGGGTGCTGGGTGCTCAGTACTCAGGGTGCTGGGTGCTCAGTACTCAGGGTGCTCGGTGCTCAGTGCTTAGGGTGCTGGGTGCACAGTGCTCGGGGTTCTGGGTGCTCAGTACTCGGGGTGCTGGGTGCTCAGTACTCAGGGTGCTGGGTGCTCAGTGCTCAGGGTGCTGGGTGCTCAGTGCTCGGGGTGCTGGGTGCTCAGTATTCGGGGTGCTGGGTGCTCAGTGCTCCAGGAGCTGGGTCTCAGTGCTCGGGGTACTGGGTACTCAGTGCTCAGTACACAGGGTGCTGGGTGCTCAGTGCTCGGGGTGCTGGGTGCTCAGTGCTCTGTAGTCAGGGTGCTGGGTGTTCAGTGCTCGGGGTGCTGGGTGCTCAGTACTCAGGGTACTCGGTGCTCAGTACTCAGGGTGCTGGGTGATCAGTGCTCAGGGTGCTGGGTGCTCAGTACTCAGTGTGCTGGGTGCTCAGTACTCAGGGTGCTGGGTGCTCAGTACTCAGGGTGCTCGGTGCTCAGTACTCAGGGTGCTGGGTGCTCAGTGCTCAGGGTGCTGGGTCCTCAGTGCTCAGGGTGCTGGGTGCTCAGTGCTCAGGGTGCTGGGTGCTCAGTACTCAGGGTGCTGGGTGCTCAGTACTCGGGGTGCTGGGTGCTCAGTACTCAGGGAGCTGGGTGCTCAGTACTCAGGGTGCTGGGTGCTCAGTACTCGGGTGCTGGGTGCTCAGTGCTCAGGGTGCTGGGTGCTCAGTACTCGGGGTGCTGGGTGCTCAGTGCTCAGTACTCGTTGTGCTGGGTGCTCAGTGCTCAGGGTGCTGGGTGCTCAGTTCTCAGGGTGCACGGTGCTCAGTGCTCGGGGTGCTGGGTGCTCAGTACTCAGGGTGCTCCGTGCCCAGTACTCAGGGTGCTCAGTGCTCAGTACTCAGGGTGCTCAAGCTCAGTGCTCGGGGTGCTGGGTGCTCAGTGCTCGGGGTGCTGGGTGCTCAGTGCTCGGGCTGCTGGGTGCTCAGTGCTCGGGGTGCTGGGTGCTCAGTGCTCAGAGTGCTGGGTGCTCAGTACTCAGGGTGCTCGGTGCTCAGTACTCAGGGTGCTGGGTGCTCAGTGCTCAGGGTGCTCAGTGCTCAGTACTCAGCATGCTGGGTGCGCAGTGCTCAGGGTGCTCCGTGCTCAGTACTCAGGGTGCTCAGTGCTCAGTGCTCAGGGTGCTGGGTGCTCAGTACTCGGGTGCTGGGTGCTCAGTGCTCAGGGTGCTGGGTGCTCAGTGCTCAGGGTGCTGGGTGCTCAGTGCTCAGTACTCAGGGTGCTGGGTGCTCAGTGCTCGGGGTGCTGGGTGCTCAGTGCTCAGTACTCAGTGTGCTGGGTGCTCAGTGCTTGGGGTGCTGGGTGCTCAGTGCTCAGGGTGCTGGGTGCTCAGTGCTCAGGGTGCTGGGTGCTCAGTTCTCGGAGTGCTGGGTGCTCTTTACTCAGAGTGCTGGGTGCTCAGTACTCAGGGTGCTGGGTGCTCAGTGCTCGGGGTGCTGGGTGCTCAGTGCTCGGGGTGCTGGGTGCTCAGTTCTCGGGGTGCTCGGTGCTCAGTACTCAGGGTGCTGTGTGCTCAGTGCTCAGGGTGCTGGGTGCTCAGTACTCAGGGTGCTCGGTGCTTAGTACTCAGGGTGCTGGGTGCTCAGTACTCCGGGTGCTGGGTGCTCAGTGCTCGGGGTGCTCGGTGCTCAGTTGTCAAGGTGCTGGGTGCTCAGTACTCAGGGTGCTGGGTGCTCAGTACTCAGGGTGCTCAGTGCTCAGTACTCAGGGTGCTCAGTGCTCAGTACTAAGGGTGCTCAGTGCTCAGGGTGCTGGGTGCTCAGTGCTCGGGGTGCTCGGTGCTCAGTACTCAGGGTGCTGGGTGCTCAGTGCTCAGGGTGCTGGGTGCTCAGTGCTCAGGGTCCTGGGTGCTCAGTGCTCAGGGTGCTGGGTGCTCAGTACTCAGGGTGCTCGGTGCTCGGGGTGCTGGGTGCTCAGTGCTCGGGGAGCTCGGTGCTCAGTACTCGGGGTGCTCAGTGCTCAGTACTCAGGGTGCTGGGTGCTCAGTACACAGGGTGCTGGGTGCTCAGTGCTCAGGGTGCTGGGTGCTCAGTGCTCAGGGTCCTGGGTGCTCAGTGCTCAGGGTGCTGGGTGCTCAGTACTCAGGGTGCTCGGTGCTCGGGGTGCTGGGTGCTCAGTGCTCGGGGAGCTCGGTGCTCAGTACTCGGGGTGCTCAGTGCTCAGTACTCAGGGTGCTGGGTTCTCAGTGCTCAGGGTGCTGGGTGCTCAGTACTCAGGGTGCTGGGTGCTCGGAGCTCAGTATGCTGGGTGCTCAGTACTCAGGGTGCTGGGTGCTCATTACTCAGGGTGCTGGGTGCTCAGTACTCAGGGTGCTCGGTGCTCAGTACTCAGGGTGCTAGGTGCTCAGTGCTCAGGGTGCTGGGTGCTCAGTACTCATTGTGCTGGGTGCTCAGTGCTCGGGGTGCTCGGTGCTCAGTACGCTGGGTGCTCAGTACTCAGGGTGCTGGGTGCTCAGTACTCAGGGTGCTGGGTGCTCAGTACTCAGGGTGCTGGGTGCTCAGTACTCAGGGTGCTCGGTGCTCAGTGCTCGGGGTGCTGGGTGCTCAGTACTCAGGGTGCTGGGTGCTCAGTACTCAGGGTGCTGGGTGCTCAGTACTCAGGGTGCTCAGTGCTCAGTGCTCGGGGTTCTCGGTGCTCAGTACAAAGGGTGCTGGGTGCTCAGTGCTCAGGGTGCTCGGTGCTCAGTACTCAGGGTGCTGTTTGCTCAGTGCTCAGGGTGCTCGGTGCTCAGTCATCAGGGTGCTGGGTGCTCAGTACTCAGGGTGCTGGGTGCTCAGTACTCAGGGTGCTGGGTGCTCAGTGCTCAGGGTGCTCGGTGCTCAGTACTCAGGGTGCTGTGTGCTCATTCTCGGGGTGCTGGGTGCACAGTGCTCGGGGTGCTGGGTGCTCAGTGCTCGGGGTGCTGGGTGCTCAGTATTCAGGGTGCTGGGTCCTCAGTGCTCGGGGTGCTGGGTGCTCAGTGCTCAGGGTGCTGGGTGCTCAGTAATCAGGGTGCTGGGTGCTCATTACTCGGGGTGCTGGGTGCTCTGTACTCAGGGAGCTGGGTGCTCAGTACTCAGGGTGCTGGGTGCTCAGTACTCGGGTGCTGGGGGCTCAGTGCTCAGGGTGCTGGGTGCTCAGTGCTCGGGGTGCTGGGTGCTCAGTGCTCAGTACTCAGTGTGCTGGGTGCTCAGTGCTTGGGGTGCTGGGTGCTCAGTGCTCAGGGTGCTGGGTGCTCAGTGCTCAGGGTGCTGGGTGCTCAGTGCTCGGAGTGCTGGGTGCTCATTACTCAGAGTGCTGGGTGCTCAGTACTCAGGGTGCTGGGTGCTCAGTGCTCGGGGTGCTGGGTGCTCAGTGCTCGGGGTGCTGGGTGCTCAGTTCTCGGGGTGCTCTGAGCTCAGTACTCAGGGTGCTGTGTGCTCAGTGCTCAGGGTGCTGGGTGCTCAGTACTCAGGGTGCTCGGTGCTTAGTACTCAGGGTGCTGGGTGCTCAGTACTCCGGGTGCTGGGTGCTCAGTGCTCGGGGTGCTCGGTGCTCAGTTGGCAAGGTGCTGGGTGCTCAGTACTCAGGGTGATCATTGCTCAGGGTGCTGGGTGCTCCGTACTCAGGGTGCTGGGTGCTCAGTACTCAGGGTGCTCAGTGCTCAGTACTCAGGGTGCTCAGTGCTCAGTACTAAGGGTGCTCAGTGCTCAGGGTGCTGGGTGCTCAGTGCTCGGGGTGCTCGGTGCTCAGTACTCAGGGTGCTGGGTGCTCAGTGCTCAGGGTGCTGGGTGCTCAGTGCTCAGGGTCCTGGGTGCTCAGTGCTCAGGGTGCTGGGTGCTCAGTACTCAGGGTGCTCGGTGCTCGGGGTGCTGGGTGCTCAGTGCTCGGGGAGCTCGGTGCTCAGTACTCGGGGTGCTCAGTGCTCAGTACTCAGGGTGCTGGGTGCTCAGTGCTCAGGGTGCTGGGTGCTCAGTACTCAGGGTGCTGGGTGCTCGGTGCTCAGTATGCTGGGTGCTCAGTACTCAGGGTGCTGGGTGCTCAGTACTCAGGGTGCTGGGTGCTCAGTACTCAGGGTGCTCGGTGCTCAGTACTCAGGGTGCTAGGTGCTCAGTTCTCAGGGTGCTGGGTGCTCAGTACTCAGGGTGCTGGGTGCTCAGTGCTTGGGGTGCTCGGTGCTCAGTACGCTGGGTGCTCAGTACTCAGGGTGCTGGGTGCTCAGTACTCAAGGTGCTGGGTGCTCAGTACTCAGGGTGCTGGGTGCTCAGTACTCAGGGTGCTCGGTGCTCAGTGCTCGGGGTGCTGGGTGCTCAGTACTCAGGGTGCTGTGTGCTCAGTGCTCGGGGTGCTGGGTGCTCAGTACTCAGGGTGCTCAGTGCTCAGTGCTCGGGGTGCTCGGTGCTCAGTACAAAGGGTGCTGGGTGCTCAGTGCTCAGGGTGCTCGGTGCTCAGTACTCAGGGTGCTGTTTGCTCAGTGCTCAGGGTGCTCGGTGCTCAGTCATCAGGGTGCTGGGTGCTCAGTACTCAGGGTGCTGGGTGCTCAGTACTCAGGGTGCTGGGTGCTAAGTGCTCGGGTGCTGGGTGCTCAGTACTCAGGGTGCTGGGTGCTCAGTGCTCGGGGTGCTCGGTGCTCAGTACTCAGGGTGCTGGGTGCTCAGTGCTCGGGGTGCTCGGTGCTCAGTACTCAGGGTGCTGGGTGCTCAGTGCTTGGGGTGCTTGGTGCTCAGTGCTCAGGGAGCTCGGTGCTCAGTACTCAGGGTGCTGGGTGCTCAGTGCTTGGGGTGCTGGGTGCTCAGTACTCAGGGTGCTGGGTGCTCAGTGCTCAGGGTGCTGGGTGCTCAGTGCTCAGGGTGCTGGGTGCTCAGTGCTCGGGGTGCTGGGTGCTCAGTACTCAGAGTGCTGGGTGCTCAGTGCTCAGTACTCAGCGTGCTGGGTGCTCAGTGATCAGAGTGTTGGGTGCTCAGTACTCAGGGTGCTGGGTGCTCAGTGCTCATGGTGCTCATTGCTCAGGGTGCTGGATGCTCAGGGTGATGGGTGCTCAGTGCTCGGGGTGCTGGGTGCTCAGTGCTCAGGGTGCTGGGTGCTCAGTGCTCAGTGCTCAGGGTGCTGGGTGCTCAGTGCTCAGGGTGCTGGGTGTTCAGTACGCAGGGTGCTGGGTGCTCAGTGCTCAGGGTGCTGGGTGCTCAGTGCTCAGGGTGCTGGGTGCTCAGTACTCAGGGTGCTGGGTGCTCAGTACTCAGGGTGCTCGGTGCTCAGTGCTTAGGGTGCTGGGTGCACAGTGCTCGGGGTTCTGGGTGCTCAGTACTCGGGGTGCTGGGTGCTCAGTACTCAGGGTGCTGGGTGCTCAGTGCTCAGGGTGCTGGGTGCTCAGTGCTCGGGGTGCTGGGTGCTCAGTATTCGGGGTGCTGGGTGCTCAGTGCTCCGGGAGCTGGGTCTCAGTGCTCGGGGTACTGGGTACTCAGTGCTCAGTACACAGGGTGCTGGGTGCTCAGTGCTCGGGGTGCTGGGTGCTCAGTGCTCTGTAGTCAGGGTGCTGGGTGTTCAGTGCTCGGGGTGCTGGGTGCTCAGTACTCAGGGTACTCGGTGCTCAGTACTCAGGGTGCTGGGTGATCAGTGCTCAGGGTGCTGGGTGCTCAGTACTCAGTGTGCTGGGTGCTCAGTACTCAGGGTGCTGGGTGCTCAGTACTCAGGGTGCTCGGTGCTCAGTACTCAGGGTGCTGGGTGCTCAGTGCTCAGGGTGCTGGGTCCTCAGTGCTCAGGGTGCTGGGTGCTCAGTGCTCAGGGTGCTGGGTGCTCAGTACTCAGGGTGCTGGGTGCTCAGTACTCGGGGTGCTGGGTGCTCAGTACTCAGGGAGCTGGGTGCTCAGTACTCAGGGTGCTGGGTGCTCAGTACTCGGGTGCTGGGTGCTCAGTGCTCAGGGTGCTGGGTGCTCAGTACTCGGGGTGCTGGGTGCTCAGTGCTCAGTACTCGTTGTGCTGGGTGCTCAGTGCTCAGGGTGCTGGGTGCTCAGTTCTCAGGGTGCTCGGTGCTCAGTGCTCGGGGTGCTGGGTGCTCAGTACTCAGGGTGCTCCGTGCTCAGTACTCAGGGTGCTCAGTGCTCAGTACTCAGGGTGCTCAAGCTCAGTGCTCGGGGTGCTGGGTGCTCAGTGCTCGGGGTGCTGGGTGCTCAGTGCTCGGGCTGCTGGGTGCTCAGTGCTCGGGGTGCTGGGTGCTCAGTGCTCAGAGTGCTGGGTGCTCAGTACTCAGGGTGCTCGGTGCTCAGTACTCAGGGTGCTGGGTGCTCAGTGCTCAGGGTGCTCAGTGCTCAGTACTCAGCATGCTGGGTGCGCAGTGCTCAGGGTGCTCCGTGCTCTGTACTCAGGGTGCTCAGTGCTCAGTGCTCTGGGGGCTGGGTGCTCAGTGCTCGGGGTGCTGGGTGCTCAGTGCTCAGGGTGCTGGGTGCTCAGTACTCAGGGTGCTCAGTGCTCAGGGTGCTGGGTGCTCAGTGCTCGGCGTGCTGGGTACTCAGTGCTCAGTAAACAGTGTGCTGGGTTCTCAGTGCTCGGGGTGATGGGTGCTCAGTGCTCAGTACTCAGGGTGCTGGGTGCTCAGTGCTCGGGGTGCTGGATACTCAGTACTCAGGGTGCTGGGTGCTCAGTGCTCAGGGTGCTGGGTGCTCAGTACTCAGGGTGCTGGGTGCTCAGTGCTCAGGGTGCTGGGTGCTCAGTACTCAGGGTGCTGGGTCCTCAGTGCTCAGGGTGCTGGGTGCTCAGTGCTCGGGGTGCTCAGTACTCAGGGTGCTTGGTGCTTAGTACTCAGGGTGCTGGGTGCTCAGTACTCCGGGTGCTGGGTGCTCAGAACTCGGGGTGCTCGGTGCTCAGTGCTCAGGGTGCTGGGTGCTCAGTACTCAGGGTGCTCATTGCTCAGGGTGCTGGGTGCTCAGTACTCAGGGTGCTGGGTGCTCAGTACTCAGGGTGCTGTGTGCTCAGTACTCAGGGTGCTCAGTGCTCAGTGCTCAGGGTGCTGGGAGCTCACTGCTCGGGGTGCTGGGTGCTCAGTGCTCAGGGTGCTGGGTGCTCAGTGCTCAGGGTGCTCGGTGCTCAGTGCTCAGGGTGTTGGGTGCTCAGTCCTCAGGTTGCTGGGTGCTCAGTGCTCAGGGTGCTCAGTGCTCAGTGCTCGGGGTGCTGGGTGCTCAGTTCTCGGGGTGCTCGGTGCTCAGTACTCGGGGTGCTGGGTGCTCAGTGCTCAGGGTGCTGGGTGCTCAGTGCTCGGGGTGCTGGGTGCTAAGTGCTCAGGGTGCTGGGTGCTCAGTGATCGCCGTGCTCGGTGCTCAGTACCCAGGGTGCTGGGTGCTCAGTGCTCGGGGTGCTGGGTGCTCAGTGCTCGGGGTGCTTGGTGCTCAGTGCTCGGGGTGCTGGGTGCTCAGTGCTCGGGGTGCTGGGTGCTCAGTGCTCAGAGTGCTGGGTGCTCAGTACTCAGGGTGCTCGGTGCTCAGTACTCAGGGTGCTGGGTGCTCAGTGCTCAGGGTGCTCAATGCTCAGTACTCAGGGTGCTGGGTGCTCAGTGCTCAGGGTGCTCCGTGCTCAGTACTCAGGGGGCTCAGTGCTCAGTGCTCTGGGTGCTGGGTGCTCAGTGCTCGGGGTGCTGGGTGCTCAGTGCTCAGTACTCAGGGTGCTGGGTGCTCAGTACTCAGGGTGCTGGGTGCTCAGTACTCAGGGTGCTGGGTGCTCAGTACTCAGGGTGCTCGGTGCTTAGTACACAGGGTGCTGGGTGCTCAGTGCTCGGGGTGCTGGGTGCTCAGTGCTCAGTACTCAGGGTGCTGGGTGCTCAGTGCTCGGGGTGCTCGGTGCTCAGTGCTCGGGGTGCTGGGTGCTCAGTAATCAGGGTGCTGGGTGCTCAGTACTCGTTGTGCTGGGTGCTCAGTGCTCAGGGTGCTGGGTGCTCAGTACTCAGGGTGCTCGGTGCTCAGTGCTCGGGGTGCTGGGTGCTCAGTACTCAGGGTGCTCGGTGCTCAGTACTCAGGGTGCTCGGTGCTCAGTACTCAGGGTGCTCAGGCTCAGTGCTCGGGGAGCTGGGTGCTCAGTGCTCGGGGTGCTGGGTGCTCAGTGCTCGGGGTGCTGGGTGCTCAGTGCTCGGGGTGCTGGGTGCTCAGTGCTCAGAGTGCTGGGTGCTCAGTACTCAGGGTGCTCGGTGCTCAGTACTCAGGGTGCTGGGTGCTCAGTGCTCAGGGTGCTCAGTGCTCAGTACTCAGCGTGATTGGTGCTCAGTGCTCAGGGTGCTCCGTGCTCAGTACTCAGGGTGCTCAGTGCTCAGTGCTCTGGGGGCTGGGGGCTCAGTGCTCGGGGTGCTGTGTGCTCAGTGCTCAGGGTGCTGGGTGCTCAGTACTCAGGGTGCTCAGTGCTCAGGGTGCTGGGTGCTCAGTGCTCGGCGTGCTGGGTACTCAGTGCTCAGTAAACAGGGTGCTGGGTTCTCAGTGCTCGGGGTGCTGGGTGCTCAGTGATCAGAGTGTTGGGTGCTCAGTACTCAGAGTGCTGGGTGCTCAGTGCTCAGGGTGCTGGGTGCTCAGTGCTCGGGGTGCTGGGTGCTCAGTACTCAGAGTGCTGGGTGCTCAGTGCTCAGTACTCAGCGTGCTGGGTGCTCAGTGATCAGAGTGTTGGGTGCTCAGTACTCAGGGTGCTGGGTGCTCAGTGCTCAGTGCTCATGGTGCTCATTGCTCAGGGTGCTGGATGCTCAGGGTGATGGGTGCTCAGTGCTCGGGGTGCTGGGTGCTCAGTGCTCAGGGTGCTGGGTGCTCAGTGCTCAGTGCTCAGGGTGCTGGGTGCTCAGTGCTCAGTGCTCAGGGTGCTGGTTGTTCAGTACTCAGTGTGCTGGGTGCTCAGTACTCAGTGTGCTGGGTGCTCAGTACTCAGGGTGCTGGGTGCTCAGTACTCAGGGTGCTCGGTGCTCAGTACTCAGGGTGCTGGGTGCTCAGTGCTCAGGGTGCTGGGTCCTCAGTGCTCAGGGTGCTGGGTGCTCAGTGCTCAGGGTGCTGGGTGCTCAGTACTCAGGGTGCTGGGTGCTCAGTACTCGGGGTGCTGGGTGCTCAGTACTCAGGGAGCTGGGTGCTCAGTACTCAGGGTGCTGGGTGCTCAGTACTCGGGTGCTGGGTGCTCAGTGCTCAGGGTGCTGGGTGCTCAGTACTCGGGGTGCTGGGTGCTCAGTGCTCAGTACTCGTTGTGCTGGGTGCTCAGTGCTCAGGGTGCTGGGTGCTCAGTTCTCAGGGTGCTCGGTGCTCAGTGCTCGGGGTGCTGGGTGCTCAGTACTCAGGGTGCTCCGTGCTCAGTACTCAGGGTGCTCAGTGCTCAGTACTCAGGGTGCTCAAGCTCAGTGCTCGGGGTGCTGGGTGCTCAGTGCTCGGGGTGCTGGGTGCTCAGTGCTCGGGCTGCTGGGTGCTCAGTGCTCGGGGTGCTGGGTGCTCAGTGCTCAGAGTGCTGGGTGCTCAGTACTCAGGGTGCTCGGTGCTCAGTACTCAGGGTGCTGGGTGCTCAGTGCTCAGGGTGCTCAGTGCTCAGTACTCAGCATGCTGGGTGCGCAGTGCTCAGGGTGCTCCGTGCTCAGTACTCAGGGTGCTCAGTGCTCAGTGCTCTGGGGGCTGGGTGCTCAGTGCTCGGGGTGCTGGGTGCTCAGTGCTCAGGGTGCTGGGTGCTCAGTACTCAGGGTGCTCAGTGCTCAGGGTGCTGGGTGCTCAGTGCTCGGCGTGCTGGGTACTCAGTGCTCAGTAAACAGGGTGCTGGGTTCTCAGTGCTCGGGGTGATGGGTGCTCAGTGCTCAGTACTCAGGGTGCTGGGTGCTCAGTGCTCGGGGTGCTGGATACTCAGTACTCAGGGTGCTGGGTGCTCAGTGCTCAGGGTGCTGGGTGCTCAGTACTCAGGGTGCTGGGTGCTCAGTGCTCAGGGTGCTGGGTGCTCAGTACTCAGGGTGCTGGGTCCTCAGTGCTCAGGGTGCTGGGTGCTCAGTGCTCGGGGTGCTCAGTACTCAGGGTGCTTGGTGCTTAGTACTCAGGGTGCTGGGTGCTCAGTACTCCGGGTGCTGGGTGCTCAGAACTCGGGGTGCTCGGTGCTCAGTGCTCAGGGTGCTGGGTGCTCAGTACTCAGGGTGCTCATTGCTCAGGGTGCTGGGTGCTCAGTACTCAGGGTGCTGGGTGCTCAGTACTCAGGGTGCTGTGTGCTCAGTACTCAGGGTGCTCAGTGCTCAGGGTGCTGGGAGCTCACTGCTCGGGGTGCTGGGTGCTCAGTGCTCAGGGTGCTGGGTGCTCAGTGCTCAGGGTGCTCGGTGCTCAGTGCTCAGGGTGCTGGGTGCTCAGTACTCAGGGTGCTCAGTGCTCAGGGTGCTGTGTGCTCAGTGCCCGGGGTGCTGGGTGCTCAGTCCTCAGGTTGCTGGGTGCTCAGTGCTCAGGGTGCTCAGTGCTCAGTGCTCGGGGTGCTGGGTGCTCAGTTCTCGGGGTGCTCGGTGCTCAGTACTCGGGGTGCTGGGTGCTCAGTGCTCAGGGTGCTGGGTGCTCAGTGCTCGGGTTGCTGGGTGCTAAGTGCTCAGGGTGCTGGGTGCTCAGTGATCGCCGTGCTCGGTGCTCAGTACCCAGGGTGCTGGGTGCTCAGTGCTCGGGGTGCTGGGTGCTCAGTGCTCGGGGTGCTTGGTGCTCAGTGCTCGGGGTGCTGGGTGCTCAGTGCTCGGGGTGCTGGGTGCTCAGTGCTCAGAGTGCTGGGTGCTCAGTACTCAGGGTGCTCGGTGCTCAGTACTCAGGGTGCTGGGTGCTCAGTGCTCAGGGTGCTCAGTGCTCAGTACTCAGGGTGCTGGGTGCTCAGTGCTCAGGGTGCTCCGTGCTCAGTACTCAGGGGGCTCAGTGCTCAGTGCTCTGGGTGCTGGGTGCTCAGTGCTCGGGGTGCTGGGTGCTCAGTGCTCAGTACTCAGGGTGCTGGGTGCTCAGTACTCAGGGTGCTGGGTGCTCAGTACTCAGGGTGCTGGGTGCTCAGTACTCAGGGTGCTGGGTGCTTAGTACACAGGGTGCTGGGTGCTCAGTGCTCGGGGTGCTGGGTGCTCAGTGCTCAGTACTCAGGGTGCTGGGTGCTCAGTGCTCGGGGTGCTCGGTGCTCAGTGCTCGGGGTGCTGGGTGCTCAGTAATCAGGGTGCTGGGTGCTCAGTACTCGTTGTGCTGGGTGCTCAGTGCTCAGGGTGCTGGGTGCTCAGTACTCAGGGTGCTCGGTGCTCAGTGCTCGGGATGCTGGGTGCTCAGTACTCAGGGTGCTCGGTGCTCAGTACTCAGGGTGCTCGGTGCTCAGTACTCAGGGTGCTCAGGCTCAGTGCTCGGGGAGCTGGGTGCTCAGTGCTCGGGGTGCTGGGTGCTCAGTGCTCGGGGTGCTGGGTGCTCAGTGCTCGGGGTGCTGGGTGCTCAGTGCTCAGAGTGCTGGGTGCTCAGTACTCAGGGTGCTCGGTGCTCAGTACTCAGGGTGCTGGGTGCTCAGTGCTCAGGGTGCTCAGTGCTCAGTACTCAGCGTGATTGGTGCTCAGTGCTCAGGGTGCTCCGTGCTCAGTACTCAGGGTGCTCAGTGCTCAGTGCTCTGGGGGCTGGGGGCTCAGTGCTCGGGGTGCTGTGTGCTCAGTGCTCAGGGTGCTGGGTGCTCAGTACTCAGGGTGCTCAGTGCTCAGGGTGCTGGGTGCTCAGTGCTCGGCGTGCTGGGTACTCAGTGCTCAGTAAACAGGGTGCTGGGTTCTCAGTGCTCGGGGTGCTGGGTGCTCAGTGATCAGAGTGTTGGGTGCTCAGTACTCAGAGTGCTGGGTGCTCAGTGCTCAGGGTGCTGGGTGCTCAGTGCTCGGGGTGCTGGGTGCTCAGTACTCAGAGTGCTGGGTGCTCAGTGCTCAGTACTCAGCGTGCTGGGTGCTCAGTGATCAGAGTGTTGGGTGCTCAGTACTCAGGGTGCTGGGTGCTCAGTGCTCAGTGCTCATGGTGCTCATTGCTCAGGGTGCTGGATGCTCAGGGTGATGGGTGCTCAGTGCTCGGGGTGCTGGGTGCTCAGTGCTCAGGGTGCTGGGTGCTCAGTGCTCAGTGCTCAGGGTGCTGGGTGCTCAGTGCTCAGTGCTCAGGGTGCTGGTTGTTCAGTACTCAGTGTGCTGGGTGCTCAGTACTCAGGGTGCTGGGTGCTCAGTGCTCAGGGTGCTGGGTGCTCAGTGCTCAGGGTGCTGGGTGCTCAGTACTCAGGGTGCTGGGTGCTCAGTACTCTGGGTGCTCGGTGCTCAGTGCTCAGGGTGCTGGGTGCTCAGTGCTCGGGGTGCTGGGTGTTCAGTACTCAGGGTGCTGGGTGCTCAGTACGCAGGGTGCTGGGTGCTCAGTGCTCAGGGTGCTGGGTGCTCAGTACTCAGGGTGCTGGGTGCTCAGTACTCAGGGTGCTCGGTGCTTAGTGCTTAGGGTGCTGGGTGCACAGTGCTCGGGGTTCTGGGTGCTCAGTACTCGGGGTGCTGGGTGCTCAGTACTCAGGGTGCTGGGTGCTCAGTGCTCAGGGTGCTGGGTGCTCAGTGCTCGGGGTGCTGGGTGCTCAGTATTCGGGGTGCTGGGTGCTCAGTGCTCCGGGAGCTGGGTCTCAGTGCTCGGGGTACTGGGTACTCAGTGCTCAGTACACAGGGTGCTGGGTGCTCAGTGCTCGGGGTGCTGGGTGCTCAGTGCTCTGTAGTCAGGGTGCTGGGTGTTCAGTGCTCGGGGTGCTGGGTGCTCAGTACTCAGGGTACTCGGTGCTCAGTACTCAGGGTGCTGGGTGATCAGTGCTCAGGGTGCTGGGTGCTCAGTACTCAGTGTGCTGGGTGCTCAGTACTCAGGGTGCTGGGTGCTCAGTACTCAGGGTGCTCGGTGCTCAGTACTCAGGGTGCTGGGTGCTCAGTGCTCAGGGTGCTGGGTCCTCAGTGCTCAGGGTGCTGGGTGCTCAGTGCTCAGGGTGCTGGGTGCTCAGTACTCAGGGTGCTGGGTGCTCAGTACTCGGGGTGCTGGGTGCTCAGTACTCAGGGAGCTGGGTGCTCAGTACTCAGGGTGCTGGGTGCTCAGTACTCGGGTGCTGGGTGCTCAGTGCTCAGGGTGCTGGGTGCTCAGTACTCGGGGTGCTGGGTGCTCAGTGCTCAGTACTCGTTGTGCTGGGTGCTCAGTGCTCAGGGTGCTGGGTGCTCAGTTCTCAGGGTGCTCGGTGCTCAGTGCTCGGGGTGCTGGGTGCTCAGTACTCAGGGTGCTCCGTGCTCAGTACTCAGGGTGCTCAGTGCTCAGTACTCAGGGTGCTCAAGCTCAGTGCTCGGGGTGCTGGGTGCTCAGTGCTCGGGGTGCTGGGTGCTCAGTGCTCGGGCTGCTGGGTGCTCAGTGCTCGGGGTGCTGGGTGCTCAGTGCTCAGAGTGCTGGGTGCTCAGTACTCAGGGTGCTCGGTGCTCAGTACTCAGGGTGCTGGGTGCTCAGTGCTCAGGGTGCTCAGTGCTCAGTACTCAGCATGCTGGGTGCGCAGTGCTCAGGGTGCTCCGTGCTCAGTACTCAGGGTGCTCAGTGCTCAGTGCTCTGGGGGCTGGGTGCTCAGTGCTCGGGGTGCTGGGTGCTCAGTGCTCAGGGTGCTGGGTGCTCAGTACTCAGGGTGCTCAGTGCTCAGGGTGCTGGGTGCTCAGTGCTCGGCGTGCTGGGTACTCAGTGCTCAGTAAACAGGGTGCTGGGTTCTCAGTGCTCGGGGTGATGGGTGCTCAGTGCTCAGTACTCAGGGTGCTGGGTGCTCAGTGCTCGGGGTGCTGGATACTCAGTACTCAGGGTGCTGGGTGCTCAGTGCTCAGGGTGCTGGGTGCTCAGTACTCAGGGTGCTTGGTGCTCAGTGCTCAGGGTGCTGGGTGCTCAGTACTCAGGGTGCTGGGTCCTCAGTGCTCAGGGTGCTGGGTGCTCAGTGCTCGGGGTGCTCAGTACTCAGGGTGCTTGGTGCTTAGTACTCAGGGTGCTGGGTGCTCAGTACTCCGGGTGCTGGGTGCTCAGAACTCGGGGTGCTCGGTGCTCAGTGCTCAGGGTGCTGGGTGCTCAGTACTCAGGGTGCTCATTGCTCAGGGTGCTGGGTGCTCAGTACTCAGGGTGCTGGGTGCTCAGTACTCAGGGTGCTGTGTGCTCAGTACTCAGGGTGCTCAGTGCTCAGTGCTCAGGGTGCTGGGTGCTCACTGCTCGGGGTGCTGGGTGCTCAGTGCTCAGGGTGCTGGGTGCTCAGTGCTCAGGGTGCTCGGTGCTCAGTGCTCAGGGTGCTGGGTGCTCAGTACTCAGGGTGCTCAGTGCTCAGGGTGCTGGGTGCTCAGTGCACGGGGTGCTGGGTGCTCAGTCCTCAGGTTGCTGGGTGCTCAGTGCTCAGGGTGCTCAGTGCTCAGTGCTCGGGGTGCTGGGTGATCAATTCTCGGGGTGCTCGGTGCTCAGTACTCGGGGTGCTGGGTGCTCAGTGCTCAGGGTGCTGGGTGCTCAGTGCTCGGGTTGCTGGGTGCTAAGTGCTCAGGGTGCTGGGTGCTCAGTGATCGCCGTGGTCGGTGCTCAGTACCCAGGGTGCTGGGTGCTCAGTGCTCGGGGTGCTGGGTGCTCAGTGCTCGGGGTGCTGGGTGCTCAGTGCTCGGGGTGCTGGGTGCTCAGTGCTCGGGGTGCTGGGTGCTCAGTGCTCAGAGTGCTGGGTGCTCAGTGCTCGGGGTGCTGGGTGCTCAGTGCTCAGAGTGCTGGGTGCTCAGTACTCAGGGTGCTCGGTGCTCAGTACTCAGGGTGCTGGGTGCTCAGTGCTCAGGGTGCTCAGTGCTCAGTACTCAGCGTGCTGGGTGCTCAGTGCTCAGGGTGCTCCGTGCTCAGTACTCAGGGGGCTCAGTGCTCAGTGCTCTGGGTGCTGGGTGCTCAGTGCTCGGGGTGCTGGGTGCTCAGTGCTCAGTACTCAGGGTGCTGGGTGCTCAGTACTCAGGGTGCTGGGTGCTCAGTACTCAGGGTGCTGGGTGCTCAGTACTCAGGGTGCTGGGTGCTTAGTACACAGGGTGCTGGGTGCTCAGTGCTCGGGGTGCTGGGTGCTCAGTGCTCAGTACTCAGGGTGCTGGGTGCTCAGTGCTCGGGGTGCTCGGTGCTCAGTGCTCGGGGTGCTGGGTGCTCAGTAATCAGGGTGCTGGGTGCTCAGTACTCGTTGTGCTGGGTGCTCAGTGCTCAGGGTGCTGGGTGCTCAGTACTCAGGGTGCTCGGTGCTCAGTGCTCGGGGTGCTGGGTGCTCAGTACTCAGGGTGCTCGGTGCTCAGTACTCAGGGTGCTCGGTGCTCAGTACTCAGGGTGCTCAGGCTCAGTGCTCGGGGTGCTGGGTGCTCAGTGCTCGGGGTGCTGGGTGCTCAGTGCTCGGGGTGCTGGGTGCTCAGTGCTCGGGGTGCTGGGTGCTCAGTGCTCAGAGTGCTGGGTGCTCAGTACTCAGGGTGCTCGGTGCTCAGTACTCAGGGTGCTGGGTGCTCAGTGCTCAGGGTGCTCAGTGCTCAGTACTCAGCGTGATTGGTGCTCAGTGCTCAGGGTGCTCCGTGCTCAGTACTCAGGGTGCTCAGTGCTCAGTGCTCTGGGGGCTGGGTGCTCAGTGCTCGGGGTGCTGGGTGCTGAGTGCTCAGGGTGCTGGGTGCTCAGTACTCAGGGTGCTCAGTGCTCAGGGTGCTGGGTGCTCAGTGCTCGGCGTGCTGGGTACTCAGTGCTCAGTAAACAGGGTGCTGGGTTCTCAGTGCTCGGGGTGATGGGTGCTCAGTGCTCAGTACTCAGGGTGCTGGGTGCTCAGTGCTCGGGGTGCTGGATACTCAGTACTCAGGGTGCTGGGTGCTCAGTGCTCAGGGTGCTCGGTGCTCAGTACTCAGGGTGCTGGGTGCTCAGTGCTCAGGGTGCTGGGTGCTCAGTACTCAAGGTGCTATGTCCTCAGTGCTCAGGGTGCTGGGTGCTCAGTGCTCGGGGTGCTCAGTACTCAGGGTGCTGTGTGTTCAGTGCTCAGGGTACTGGGTGCTCAGTACTCAGGGTGCTTGGTGCTTAGTACTCAGGGTGCTGGGTGCTCAGTACTCCGGGTGCTGGGTGCTCAGAACTCGGGGTGCTCGGTGCTCAGTGCTCAGGGTGCTCTGTGCTCAGTACTCAGGGTGCTCATTGCTCAGGGTGCTGGGTGCTCAGTACTCAGGGTGCTGGGTGCTCAGTACTCAGGGTGCTGTGTGCTCAGTACTGAGGGTGCTCAGTGCTCAGTGCTCAGGGTGCTGGGTGCTCACTGCTCGGGGTGCTGGGTTCTCAGTGCTCAGGGTGCTGGGTGCTCAGTGCTCAGGGTGCTCGGTGCTCTGTGCTCAGGGTGCTGGGTGCTCAGTACTCAGGGTGCTCAGTGCTCAGGGTGCTGGGTGCTCAGTGCCCGGGGTGCTGGGTGCTCAGTCCTCAGGGTGCTGGGTGCTCAGTGCTCAGGGTTCTCAGTGCTCAGTGCTCGGGGTGCTGGGTGCTCAGTTCTCGGGGTGCTCGGTGCTCAGTACTCGAGATGCTGGGTGCTCAGTGCTCAGGGTGCTGGGTGCTCAGTGCTCGGGGTGCTGGGTGCTCAGTGCTAAGGGTTCTGGGTGCTCAGTGATCGCCGTGCTCGGTGCTCAGTACTCAGGGTGCTGGGTGCTCAGTGCTCAGGGTGCTGGGTGCTCAGTACTCAGGGTGCTGGGTGCTCAGTACTCAGGGTGCTAAGAGCTCAGGGTTCTCAATGCTCGGGGTGCTGGATGCTCAGTTCTCAGTGCACAGGGTGCAGGGTGCTCAGTCCTCGGGGTGCTCGGTGCTCAGTACTCGAGGTGCTGGGTGCTCAGTGCTCAGGGTGCTGGGTGCTCAGTGCTCGGGGTGCTGGGTGCTCAGTGCTCAGGGTGCTGGGTGCTCAGTACTCAGGGTGCTGGGTGCTCAGTGCTCGGGGTGCTCGGTGCTCAGTACGCTGGGTGCTCAGTACTCAGGGTGCTGGGTGCTCAGTACTCAGGGTGCTGGGTGCTCAGTACTCAGGGTGCTGGGTGCTCAGTACTCAGGGTGCTCGGTGCTCAGTGCTCGGGGTGCTGGGTGCTCAGTACTCAGGGTGCTGTGTGCTCAGTGCTCGGGGTGCTGGGTGCTCAGTACTCAGGGTGCTCAGTGCTCAGTGCTCGGGGTTCTCGGTGCTCAGTACAAAGGGTGCTGGGTGCTCAGTGCTCAGGGTGCTCGGTGCTCAGTACTCAGGGTGCTGTTTGCTCAGTGCTCAGGGTGCTCGGTGCTCAGTCATCAGGGTGCTGGGTGCTCAGTACTCAGGGTGCTGGGTGCTCAGTACTCAGGGTGCTGGGTGCTCAGTGCTCAGGGTGCTCGGTGCTCAGTACTCAGGGTGCTGTGTGCTCATTCTCGGGGTGCTGGGTGCACAGTGCTCGGGTTGCTGGGTGCTCAGTGCTCGGGGTGCTGGGTGCTCAGTATTCAGGGTGCTGGGTCCTCAGTGCTCGGGGTGCTGGGTGCTCAGTGCTCAGGGTGCTGGGTGCTCAATAATCAGGGTGCTGGGTGCTCATTACTCGGGGTGCTGGGTGCTCTGTACTCAGGGAGCTGGGTGCTCAGTACTCAGGGTGCTGGGTGCTCAGTACTCGGGTGCTGGGGGCTCAGTGCTCAGGGTGCTGGGTGCTCAGTGCTCGGGGTGCTGGGTGCTCAGTGCTCAGTACTCAGTGTGCTGGGTGCTCAGTGCTTGGGGTGCTGGGTGCTCAGTGCTCAGGGTGCTGGGTGCTCAGTGCTCAGGGTGCTGGGTGCTCAGTGCTCGGAGTGCTGGGTGCTCATTACTCAGAGTGCTGGGTGCTCAGTACTCAGGGTGCTGGGTGCTCAGTGCTCGGGGTGCTGGGTGCTCAGTGCTCGGGGTGCTGGGTGCTCAGTTCTCGGGGTGCTCGGTGCTCAGTACTCAGGGTGCTGTGTGCTCAGTGCTCAGGGTGCTGGGTGCTCAGTACTCAGGGTGCTCGGTGCTTAGTACTCAGGGTGCTGGGTGCTCAGTACTCCGGGTGCTGGGTGCTCAGTGCTCGGGGTGCTCGGTGCTCAGTTGTCAAGGTGCTGGGTGCTCAGTACTCAGGGTGATCATTGCTCAGGGTGCTGGGTGCTCCGTACTCAGGGTGCTGGGTGCTCAGTACTCAGGGTGCTCAGTGCTCAGTACTCAGGGTGCTCAGTGCTCAGTACTAAGGGTGCTCAGTGCTCAGGGTGCTGGGTGCTCAGTGCTCGGGGTGCTCGGTGCTCAGTACTCAGGGTGCTGGGTGCTCAGTGCTCAGGGTGCTGGGTGCTCAGTGCTCAGGGTCCTGGGTGCTCAGTGCTCAGGGTGCTGGGTGCTCAGTACTCAGGGTGCTCGGTGCTCGGGGTGCTGGGTGCTCAGTGCTCGGGGAGCTCGGTGCTCAGTACTCGGGGTGCTCAGTGCTCAGTACTCAGGGTGCTGGGTGCTCAGTGCTCAGGGTGCTGGGTGCTCAGTACTCAGGGTGCTGGGTGCTCGGTGCTCAGTATGCTGGGTGCTCAGTACTCAGGGTGCTGGGTGCTCAGTACTCAGGGTGCTGGGTGCTCAGTACTCAGGGTGCTCGGTGCTCAGTACTCAGGGTGCTGGGTGCTCAGTTCTCAGGGTGCTGGGTGCTCAGTACTCAGGGTGCTGGGTGCTCAGTGCTTGGGGTGCTCGGTGCTCAGTACGCTGGGTGCTCAGTACTCAGGGTGCTGGGTGCTCAGTACTCAGGGTGCTGGGTGCTCAGTACTCAGGGTGCTGGGTGCTCAGTACTCAGGGTGCTCGGTGCTCAGTGCTCGGGTTGCTGGGTGCTCAGTACTCAGGGTGCTGTGTGCTCAGTGCTCGGGGTGCTGGGTGCTCAGTACTCAGGGTGCTCAGTGCTCAGTGCTCGGGGTGCTCGGTGCTCAGTACAAAGGGTGCTGGGTGCTCAGTGCTCAGGGTGCTCGGTGCTCAGTACTCAGGGTGCTGTTTGCTCAGTGCTCAGAGTGCTCGGTGCTCAGTCATCAGGGTGCTGGGTGCTCAGTAATCAGGGTGCTGGGTGCTCAGTACTCAGGGTGCTGGGTGCTAAGTGCTCGGGGTGCTGGGTGCTCAGTACTCAGGGTGCTGGGTGCTCAGTGCTCGGGGTGCTCGGTGCTCAGTACTCAGGGTGCTGGGTGCTCAGTGCTCGGGGTGCTCGGTGCTCAGTACTCAGGGTGCTGGGTGATCAATTCTCGGGGTGCTCGGTGCTCAGTACTCGGGGTGCTGGGTGCTCAGTGCTCAGGGTGCTGGGTGCTCAGTGCTCGGGTTGCTGGGTGCTAAGTGCTCAGGGTGCTGGGTGCTCAGTGATCGCCGTGGTCGGTGCTCAGTACCCAGGGTGCTGGGTGCTCAGTGCTCGGGGTGCTGGGTGCTCAGTGCTCGGGTTGCTGGGTGCTCAGTGCTCGGGGTGCTGGGTGCTCAGTGCTCGGGGTGCTGGGTGCTCAGTGCTCAGAGTGCTGGGTGCTCAGTGCTCGGGGTGCTGGGTGCTCAGTGCTCAGAGTGCTGGGTGCTCAGTACTCAGGGTGCTCGGTGCTCAGTACTCAGGGTGCTGGGTGCTCAGTGCTCCCGGTGCTCAGTGCTCAGTACTCAGCGTGCTGGGTGCTCAGTGCTCAGGGTGCTCCGTGCTCAGTACTCAGGGGGCTCAGTGCTCAGTGCTCTGGGTGCTGGGTGCTCAGTGCTCGGGGTGCTGGGTGCTCAGTGCTCAGTACTCAGGGTGCTGGGTGCTCAGTACTCAGGGTGCTGGGTGCTCAGTACTCAGGGTGCTGGGTGCTCAGTACTCAGGGTGCTGGGTGCTTAGTACACAGGGTGCTGGGTGCTCAGTGCTCGGGGTGCTGGGTGCTCAGTGCTCAGTACTCAGGGTGCTGGGTGCTCAGTGCTCGGGGTGCTCGGTGCTCAGTGCTCGGGGTGCTGGGTGCTCAGTAATCAGGGTGCTGGGTGCTCAGTACTCGTTGTGCTGGGTGCTCAGTGCTCAGGGTGCTGGGTGCTCAGTACTCAGGGTGCTCGGTGCTCAGTGCTCGGGGTGCTGGGTGCTCAGTACTCAGGGTGCTCGGTGCTCAGTACTCAGGGTGCTCGGTGCTCAGTACTCAGGGTGCTCAGGCTCAGTGCTCGGGGTGCTGGGTGCTCAGTGCTCGGGGTGCTGGGTGCTCAGTGCTCGGGGTGCTGGGTGCTCAGTGCTCGGGGTGCTGGGTGCTCAGTGCTCAGAGTGCTGGGTGCTCAGTACTCAGGGTGCTCGGTGCTCAGTACTCAGGGTGCTGGGTGCTCAGTGCTCAGGGTGCTCAGTGCTCAGTACTCAGCGTGATTGGTGCTCAGTGCTCAGGGTGCTCCGTGCTCAGTACTCAGGGTGCTCAGTGCTCAGTGCTCTGGGGGCTGGGTGCTCAGTGCTCGGGGTGCTGGGTGCTGAGTGCTCAGGGTGCTGGGTGCTCAGTACTCAGGGTGCTCAGTGCTCAGGGTGCTGGGTGCTCAGTGCTCGGCGTGCTGGGTACTCAGTGCTCAGTAAACAGGGTGCTGGGTTCTCAGTGCTCGGGGTGATGGGTGCTCAGTGCTCAGTACTCAGGGTGCTGGGTGCTCAGTGCTCGGGGTGCTGGATACTCAGTACTCAGGGTGCTGGGTGCTCAGTGCTCAGGGTGCTCGGTGCTCAGTACTCAGGGTGCTGGGTGCTCAGTGCTCAGGGTGCTGGGTGCTCAGTACTCAAGGTGCTATGTCCTCAGTGCTCAGGGTGCTGGGTGCTCAGTGCTCGGGGTGCTCAGTACTCAGGGTGCTGTGTGTTCAGTGCTCAGGGTACTGGGTGCTCAGTACTCAGGGTGCTTGGTGCTTAGTACTCAGGGTGCTGGGTGCTCAGTACTCCGGGTGCTGGGTGCTCAGAACTCGGGGTGCTCGGTGCTCAGTGCTCAGGGTGCTGGGTGCTCAGTACTCAGGGTGCTCATTGCTCAGGGTGCTGGGTGCTCAGTACTCAGGGTGCTGGGTGCTCAGTACTCAGGGTGCTGTGTGCTCAGTACTGAGGGTGCTCAGTGCTCAGTGCTCAGGGTGCTGGGTGCTCACTGCTCGGGGTGCTGGGTTCTCAGTGCTCAGGGTGCTGGGTGCTCAGTGCTCAGGGTGCTCGGTGCTCTGTGCTCAGGGTGCTGGGTGCTCAGTACTCAGGGTGCTCAGTGCTCAGGGTGCTGGGTGCTCAGTGCCCGGGGTGCTGGGTGCTCAGTCCTCAGGGTGCTGGGTGCTCAGTGCTCAGGGTTCTCAGTGCTCAGTGCTCGGGGTGCTGGGTGCTCAGTTCTCGGGGTGCTCGGTGCTCAGTACTCGAGATGCTGGGTGCTCAGTGCTCAGGGTGCTGGGTGCTCAGTGCTCGGGGTGCTGGGTGCTCAGTGCTCAGGGTTCTGGGTGCTCAGTGATCGCCGTGCTCGGTGCTCAGTACTCAGGGTGCTGGGTGCTCAGTGCTCAGGGTGCTGGGTGCTCAGTACTCAGGGTGCTGGGTGCTCAGTACTCAGGGTGCTAAGAGCTCAGGGTTCTCAATGCTCGGGGTGCTGGATGCTCAGTTCTCAGTGCACAGGGTGCAGGGTGCTCAGTCCTCGGGGTGCTCGGTGCTCAGTACTCGAGGTGCTGGGTGCTCAGTGCTCAGGGTGCTGGGTGCTCAGTGCTCGGGGTGCTGGGTGCTCAGTGCTCAGGGTGCTGGGTGCTCAGTACTCAGGGTGCTGGGTGCTCAGTGCTCGGGGTGCTCGGTGCTCAGTACGCTGGGTGCTCAGTACTCAGGGTGCTGGGTGCTCAGTACTCAGGGTGCTGGGTGCTCAGTACTCAGGGTGCTGGGTGCTCAGTACTCAGGGTGCTCGGTGCTCAGTGCTCGGGGTGCTGGGTGCTCAGTACTCAGGGTGCTGTGTGCTCAGTGCTCGGGGTGCTGGGTGCTCAGTACTCAGGGTGCTCAGTGCTCAGTGCTCGGGGTTCTCGGTGCTCAGTACAAAGGGTGCTGGGTGCTCAGTGCTCAGGGTGCTCGGTGCTCAGTACTCAGGGTGCTGTTTGCTCAGTGCTCAGGGTGCTCGGTGCTCAGTCATCAGGGTGCTGGGTGCTCAGTACTCAGGGTGCTGGGTGCTCAGTACTCAGGGTGCTGGGTGCTCAGTGCTCAGGGTGCTCGGTGCTCAGTACTCAGGGTGCTGTGTGCTCATTCTCGGGGTGCTGGGTGCACAGTGCTCGGGTTGCTGGGTGCTCAGTGCTCGGGGTGCTGGGTGCTCAGTATTCAGGGTGCTGGGTCCTCAGTGCTCGGGGTGCTGGGTGCTCAGTGCTCAGGGTGCTGGGTGCTCAATAATCAGGGTGCTGGGTGCTCATTACTCGGGGTGCTGGGTGCTCTGTACTCAGGGAGCTGGGTGCTCAGTACTCAGGGTGCTGGGTGCTCAGTACTCGGGTGCTGGGGGCTCAGTGCTCAGGGTGCTGGGTGCTCAGTGCTCGGGGTGCTGGGTGCTCAGTGCTCAGTACTCAGTGTGCTGGGTGCTCAGTGCTTGGGGTGCTGGGTGCTCAGTGCTCAGGGTGCTGGGTGCTCAGTGCTCACGGTGCTGGGTGCTCAGTGCTCGGAGTGCTGGGTGCTCATTACTCAGAGTGCTGGGTGCTCAGTACTCAGGGTGCTGGGTGCTCAGTGCTCGGGGTGCTGGGTGCTCAGTGCTCGGGGTGCTGGGTGCTCAGTTCTCGGGGTGCTCGGTGCTCAGTACTCAGGGTGCTGTGTGCTCAGTGCTCAGGGTGCTGGGTGCTCAGTACTCAGGGTGCTCGGTGCTTAGTACTCAGGGTGCTGGGTGCTCAGTACTCCGGGTGCTGGGTGCTCAGTGCTCGGGGTGCTCGGTGCTCAGTTGTCAAGGTGCTGGGTGCTCAGTACTCAGGGTGATCATTGCTCAGGGTGCTGGGTGCTCCGTACTCAGGGTGCTGGGTGCTCAGTACTCAGGGTGCTCAGTGCTCAGTACTCAGGGTGCTCAGTGCTCAGTACTAAGGGTGCTCAGTGCTCAGGGTGCTGGGTGCTCAGTGCTCGGGGTGCTCGGTGCTCAGTACTCAGGGTGCTGGGTGCTCAGTGCTCAGGGTGCTGGGTGCTCAGTGCTCAGGGTCCTGGGTGCTCAGTGCTCAGGGTGCTGGGTGCTCAGTACTCAGGGTGCTCGGTGCTCGGGGTGCTGGGTGCTCAGTGCTCGGGGAGCTCGGTGCTCAGTACTCGGGGTGCTCAGTGCTCAGTACTCAGGGTGCTGGGTGCTCAGTGCTCAGGGTGCTGGGTGCTCAGTACTCAGGGTGCTGGGTGCTCGGTGCTCAGTATGCTGGGTGCTCAGTACTCAGGGTGCTGGGTGCTCAGTACTCAGGGTGCTGGGTGCTCAGTACTCAGGGTGCTCGGTGCTCAGTACTCAGGGTGCTGGGTGCTCAGTTCTCAGGGTGCTGGGTGCTCAGTACTCAGGGTGCTGGGTGCTCAGTGCTTGGGGTGCTCGGTGCTCAGTACGCTGGGTGCTCAGTACTCAGGGTGCTGGGTGCTCAGTACTCAGGGTGCTGGGTGCTCAGTACTCAGGGTGCTGGGTGCTCAGTACTCAGGGTGCTCGGTGCTCAGTGCTCGGGTTGCTGGGTGCTCAGTACTCAGGGTGCTGTGTGCTCAGTGCTCGGGGTGCTGGGTGCTCAGTACTCAGGGTGCTCAGTGCTCAGTGCTCGGGGTGCTCGGTGCTCAGTACAAAGGGTGCTGGGTGCTCAGTGCTCAGGGTGCTCGGTGCTCAGTACTCAGGGTGCTGTTTGCTCAGTGCTCAGGGTGCTCGGTGCTCAGTCATCAGGGTGCTGGGTGCTCAGTAATCAGGGTGCTGGGTGCTCAGTACTCAGGGTGCTGGGTGCTAAGTGCTCGGGGTGCTGGGTGCTCAGTACTCAGGGTGCTGGGTGCTCAGTGCTCGGGGTGCTCGGTGCTCAGTACTCAGGGTGCTGGGTGCTCAGTGCTCGGGGTGCTCGGTGCTCAGTACTCAGGGTGCTGGGTGCTCAGTGCTTGGGGTGCTTGGTGCTCAGTGCTCAGGGTGCTCGGTGCTCAGTACTCAGGGTGCTGGGTGCTCAGTGCTTGGGGTGCTGGGTGCTCAGTACTCAGGGTGCTGGGTGCTCAGTGCTCAGGGTGCTGGGTGCTCAGTGCTCAGGGTGCTGGGTGCTCAGTGCTCGGGGTGCTGGGTGCTCAGTACTCAGAGTGCTGGGTGCTCAGTGCTCAGTACTCAGCGTGCTGGGTGCTCAGTGATCAGAGTGTTGGGTGCTCAGTACTCAGGGTGCTGGGTGCTCAGTGCTCAGTGCTCATGGTGCTCATTGCTCAGGGTGCTGGATGCTCAGGGTGATGGGTGCTCAGTGCTCGGGGTGCTGGGTGCTCAGTGCTCAGGGTGCTGGGTGCTCAGTGCTCAGTGCTCAGGGTGCTGGGTGCTCAGTGCTCAGTGCTCAGGGTGCTGGGTGTTCAGTACTCAGTGTGCTGGGTGCTCAGTACTCAGGGTGCTGGGTGCTCAGTGCTCAGGGTGCTGGGTGCTCAGTGCTCAGTGTGCTGGGTGCTCAGTACTCAGGGTGCTGGGTGCTCAGTACTCAGGGTGCTCGGTGCTCAGTGCTCAGGGTGCTGGGTGCTCAGTGCTCGGGGTGCTGGGTGTTCAGTACTCAGGGTGCTGGGTGCTCAGTACGCAGGGTGCTGGGTGCTCAGTGCTCAGGGTGCTGGGTGCTCAGTGCTCAGGGTGCTGGGTGCTCAGTACTCAGGGTGCTGGGTGCTCAGTACTCAGGGTGCTCGGTGCTCAGTGCTTAGGGTGCTGGGTGCACAGTGCTCGGGGTTCTGGGTGCTCAGTACTCGGGGTGCTGGGTGCTCAGTACTCAGGGTGCTGGGTGCTCAGTGCTCAGGGTGCTGGGTGCTCAGTGCTCGGGGTGCTGGGTGCTCAGTATTCGGGGTGCTGGGTGCTCAGTGCTCCGGGAGCTGGGACTCAGTGCTCGGGGTACTGGGTACTCAGTGCTCAGTACACAGGGTGCTGGGTGCTCAGTGCTCGGGGTGCTGGGTGCTCAGTGCTCTGTAGTCAGGGTGCTGGGTGTTCAGTGCTCGGGGTGCTGGGTGCTCAGTACTCAGGGTACTCGGTGCTCAGTACTCAGGGTGCTGGGTGATCAGTGCTCAGGGTGCTGGGTGCTCAGTACTCAGTGTGCTGGGTGCTCAGTACTCAGGGTGCTGGGTGCTCAGTACTCAGGGTGCTCGGTGCTCAGTACTCAGGGTGCTGGGTGCTCAGTGCTCAGGGTGCTGGGTCCTCAGTGCTCAGGGTGCTGGGTGCTCAGTGCTCAGGGTGCTGGGTGCTCAGTACTCAGGGTGCTGGGTGCTCAGTACTCGGGGTGCTGGGTGCTCAGTACTCAGGGAGCTGGGTGCTCAGTACTCAGGGTGCTGGGTGCTCAGTACTCGGGTGCTGGGTGCTCAGTGCTCAGGGTGCTGGGTGCTCAGTACTCGGGGTGCTGGGTGCTCAGTGCTCAGTACTCGTTGTGCTGGGTGCTCAGTACTCAGGGTGCTGGGTGCTCAGTTCTCAGGGTGCTCGGTGCTCAGTGCTCGGGGTGCTGGGTGCTCAGTACTCAGGGTGCTCCGTGCTCAGTACTCAGGGTGCTCAGTGCTCAGTACTCAGGGTGCTCAAGCTCAGTGCTCGGGGTGCTGGGTGCTCAGTGCTCGGGGTGCTGGGTGCTCAGTGCTCGGGCTGCTGGGTGCTCAGTGCTCGGGGTGCTGGGTGCTCAGTGCTCAGAGTGCTGGGTGCTCAGTACTCAGGGTGCTCGGTGCTCAGTACTCAGGGTGCTGGGTGCTCAGTGCTCAGGGTGCTCAGTGCTCAGTACTCAGCATGCTGGGTGCGCAGTGCTCAGGGTGCTCCGTGCTCAGTACTCAGGGTGCTCAGTGCTCAGTGCTCTGGGGGCTGGGTGCTCAGTGCTCGGGGTGCTGGGTGCTCAGTGCTCAGGGTGCTGGGTGCTCAGTACTCAGGGTGCTCAGTGCTCAGGGTGCTGGGTGCTCAGTGCTCGGCGTGCTGGGTACTCAGTGCTCAGTAAACAGGGTGCTGGGTTCTCAGTGCTCGGGGTGATGGGTGCTCAGTGCTCAGTACTCAGGGTGCTGGGTGCTCAGTGCTCGGGGTGCTGGATACTCAGTACTCAGGGTGCTGGGTGCTCAGTGCTCAGGGTGCTGGGTGCTCAGTACTCAGGGTGCTGGGTGCTCAGTGCTCAGGGTGCTGGGTGCTCAGTACTCAGGGTGCTGGGTCCTCAGTGCTCAGGGTGCTGGGTGATCAGTGCTCGGGGTGCTCAGTACTCAGGGTGCTTGGTGCTTAGTACTCAGGGTGCTGGGTGCTCAGTACTCCGGGTGCTGGGTGCTCAGAACTCGGGATGCTCGGTGCTCAGTGCTCAGGGTGCTGGGTGCTCAGTACTCAGGGTGCTCATTGCTCAGGGTGCTGGGTGCTCAGTACTCAGGGTACTGGGTGCTCAGTACTCAGGGTGCTGTGTGCTCAGTACTCAGGGTGCTCAGTGCTCAGTGCTCAGGGTGCTGGGTGCTCACTGCTCGGGGTGCTGGGTGCTCAGTGCTCAGGGTGCTGGGTGCTCACTGCTCAGGGTGCCCGGTGCTCAGTGCTCAGGGTGCTGGGTGCTCAGTACTCAGGGTGCTCAGTGCTCAGGGTGCTGGGTGCTCAGTGCCCGGGGTGCTGGGTGCTCAGTCCTCAGGTTGCTGCGTGCTCAGTGCTCAGGGTGCTCAGTGCTCAGTGCTCGGGGTGCTGGGTGCTCAGTTCTCGGGGTGCTCGGTGCTCAGTACTCGGGGTGCTGGGTGCTCAGTGCTCAGGGTGCTGGGTGCTCAGTGCTCGGGGTGCTGGGTGCTAAGTGCTCAGGGTGCTGGGTGCTCAGTGATCGCCGTGCTCGGTGCTCAGTACCCAGGGTGCTGGGTGCTCAGTGCTCGGGGTGCTGGGTGCTCAGTGCTCGGGGTGCTGGGTGCTCAGTGTTCGGGGTGCTGGGTGCTCAGTGCTCGGGGTGCTGGGTGCTCAGTGCTCAGAGTGCTGGGTGCTCAGTACTCAGGGTGCTCGGTGCTCAGTACTCAGGGTGCTGGGTGCTCAGTGCTCAGGGTGCTCAGTGCTCAGTACTCAGCGTGCTGGGTGCTCAGTGCTCAGGGTGCTCCGTGCTCAGTACTCAGGGGGCTCAGTGCTCAGTGCTCTGGGTGCTGGGTGCTCAGTGCTCGGGGTGCTGGGTGCTCAGTGCTCAGTACTCAGGGTGCTGGGTGCTCAGTACTCAGGGTGCTGGGTGCTCAGTACTCAGGGTGCTGGGTGCTCAGTACTCAGGGTGCAGGGTGCTTAGTACACAGGGTGCTGGGTGCTCAGTGCTCGGGGTGCTGGGTGCTCAGTGCTCAGTACTCAGGGTGCTGGGTGCTCAGTGCTCGGGGTGCTCGGTGCTCAGTGCTCGGGGTGCTGGGGTGCTCAGTAATCAGGGTGCTGGGTGCTCAGTACTCGTTGTGCTGGGTGCTCAGTGCTCAGGGTGCTGGGTGCTCAGTACTCAGGGTGCTCGGTGCTCAGTGCTCGGGGTGCTGGGTGCTCAGTACTCAGGGTGCTCGGTGCTCAGTACTCAGGGTGCTCGGTGCTCAGTAACTCAGGGTGCTCAGGCTCAGTGCTCGGGGTGCTGGGTGCTCAGTGCTCGGGGTGCTGGGTGCTCAGTGCTCGGGGTGCTGGGTGCTCAGTGCTCGGGGTGCTGGGTGCTCAGTGCTCAGAGTGCTGGGTGCTCAGTACTCAGGGTGCTCGGTGCTCAGTACTCAGGGTGCTGGGTGCTCAGTGCTCAGGGTGCTCAGTGCTCAGTACTCAGCGTGATTGGTGCTCAGTGCTCAGGGTGCTCCGTGCTCAGTACTCAGGGTGCTCAGTGCTCAGTGCTCTGGGGGCTGGGTGCTCAGTGCTCGGGGTGCTGGGTGCTCAGTGCTCAGGGTGCTGGGTGCTCAGTACTCACGGTGCTCAGTGCTCAGGGTGCTGGGTGCTCAGTGCTCGGCGTGCTGGGTACTCAGTGCTCAGTAAACAGGGTGCTGGGTTCTCAGTGCTCGGGGTGATGGGTGCTCAGTGCTCAGTACTCAGGGTGCTGGGTGCTCAGTGCTCGGGTGCTGGATAACTCAGTACTCAGGGTGCTGGGTGCTCAGTGCTCAGGGTGCTCGGTGCTCAGTACTCAGGGTGCTGGGTGCTCAGTGCTCAGGGTGCTGGGTGCTCAGTACTCAAGGTGCTGGGTCCTCAGTGCTCAGGGTGCTGGGTGCTCAGTGCTCGGGGTGCTCAGTACTCAGGGTGCTGTGTGTTCAGTGCTCAGGGTACTGGGTGCTCAGTACTCAGGGTGCTTGGTGCTTAGTACTCAGGGTGCTGGGTGCTCAGTACTCCGGGTGCTGGGTGCTCAGAACTCGGGGTGCTCGGTGCTCAGTGCTCAGGGTGCTGGGTGCTCAGTACTCAGGGTGCTCATTGCTCAGGGTGCTGGGTGCTCAGTACTCAGGGTGCTGGGTGCTCAGTACTCAGGGTGCTGTGTGCTCAGTACTGAGGGTGCTCAGTGCTCAGTGCTCAGGGTGCTGGGTGCTCACTGCTCGGGGTGCTGGGTTCTCAGTGCTCAGGGTGCTGGGTGCTCAGTGCTCAGGGTGCTCGGTGCTCTGTGCTCAGGGTGCTGGGTGCTCAGTACTCAGGGTGCTAAGAGCTCAGGGTGCTCAATGCTCGGGTGCTGGATGCTCAGTTCTCAGTGCACAGGGTGCAGGGTGCTCAGTCCTCGGGGTGCTGTGTGCTCAGTTCTCTGGGTGCTCAGTGCTCAGTACTCAGGGTGCTGGGTGCTCAGTACTCAGGGTGCTGGGTGCTCAGTATTCAAGGGAGCTCAGTGCTCGGGGTGCAGGGTGCTCAGTACTCAGGGTGCTGGGTGCTCAGTACTCAGGGTGCTCAGTACTCAGGGTGCTGGGTGCTCAGTGCTCGGGGTGCTGGGTGCTCAGTACTCAGGGTGCTGGGTGCTCTGTGCTCAGGGTGCTGGGTGCTCAGTGCTCGGGGTGCTCGGTGCTCATTCTCGGGGTGCTGGGTGCTCAGTACTCAGGGTGCTGGGTGCTCAGTGCTCGGGGTGCTCGGTGCTCAGTACACAGGGTGCTGGGTGCTCAGTGCTCGGGGTGCTGGGTGCTCAGTACTCAGGGTGCTGGGTGCTCAGGGCTCAGTACTCAGTGTGCTGGGTACTCAGTGCTCAGAGTGTTGGGTGCTCAGTACTCAGGGTGCTGGGTGCTCAGTGCTCAGTGCTCAGGGTGCTCAGTGCTCAGGGTGCTGGATGCTCAGGGTGCTGGGTGCTCAGTGCTCGGGGTGCTGGGTGCTCAGTGCTCAGGGTGCTGGGTGCTCAGTGCTCAGTGCTCAGGGTGCTGGGTGTTCAGTACTCAGGGTGCTGGGTGCTCAGTACTCAGGGTGCTGGGTGCTCAGTGCTCAGGGTGCTGGGTGCTCAGTGCTCAGGGTGCTGGGTGCTCAGTGCTCAGGGTGCTGGGTGCTCAGTACTCAGGGTGCTCGGTGCTCAGTGCTCAGGGTGCTGGGTGCTCAGTGCTCGGGGTGCTGGGTGTTCAGGACTCAGGGTGCTGGGTGCTCAGTACTCAGGGTCCTGGGTGCTCAGTGCTCAGGGTGCTGGGTGCTCAGTGCTCAGGGTGCTGGGTGCTCAGTACTCAGGGTGCTGGGTGCTCAGTACTCATGGTGCTCGGTGCTCAGTGCTCAGGGTGCTGGGTGCACAGTGCTCGGGGTGCTGGGTGCTCAGTACTCGGGGTGCTGGGTGCTCAGTACTCAGGGTGCTGGGTGCTCAGTGCTCAGGGTGCTGGGTGCACAGTGCTCGGGGTGCTGGGTGCTCAGTGCTCGGGGTGCTGGGTGCTCAGTGCTCAGAGTGCTGGGTGCTCAGTACTCAGGGTGCTCGGGGCTCAGTACTCAGGGTGCTGGGTGCTCAGTGTTCAGGGTGCTCAGTGCTCAGTACTCAGCGTGCTGGGTGCTCAGTGCTCAGGGTGCTCCGTGCTCAGTACTCAGGGTGCTCAGTGCTCAGTGCTCTGGGGGCTGGGTGCTCAGTGCTCGGGGTGCTAGGTGCTCAGTGCTCAGGGTGCTGGGTGCTCAGTACTCAGGGTGCTCAGTGCTCAGGGTGCTGGGTGCTCAGTGCCCGGGGTGCTGGGTGCTCAGTCCTCAGGTTGCTGGGTGCTCAGTGCTCAGGGTGCTCAGTGCTCAGTGCTCGGGGTGCTGGGTGCTCAGTTCTCGGGGTGCTCGGTGCTCAGTACTCGGGGTGCTGGGTGCTCAGTGCTCAGGGTGCTGGGTGGTCAGTGCTCGGGGTGCTGGGTGCTAAGTGCTCAGGGTGCTGTGTGCTCAGTGATCGCCGTTCTCGGTGCTCAGTACCCAGGGTGCTGGGTGCTCACTGCTCGGGGTGCTGGGTGCTCAGTGCTCGGGGTGCTGGGTGCTCAGTGCTCGGGGTGCTGGGTGCTCAGTGCTCGGGGTGCTGGGTGCTCAGTGCTCAGAGTGCTGGGTGCTCAGTACTCAGGGTGCTGGGTGCTCAGTACTCAGGGTGCTGGGTGCTCAGTGCTCAGGGTGCTCAGTGCTCAGTACTCAGCGTGCTGGGTGCTCAGTGCTCAGGGTGCTCCGTGCTCAGTACTCAGGGGGCTCAGTGCTCAGTGCTCTGGGTGCTGGGTGCTCAGTGCTCGGGGTGCTGGGTGCTCAGTGCTCAGTACTCAGGGTGCTGGGTGCTCAGTACTCAGGGTGCTGGGTGCTCAGTACTCAGGGTGCTGGGTGCTCAGTACTCAGGGTGCTGGGTGCTTAGTACACAGGGTGCTGGGTGCTCAGTGCTCGGGGTGCTGGGTGCTCAGTGCTCAGTACTCAGGGTGCTGGGTGCTCAGTGCTCGGGGTGCTCGGTGCTCAGTGCTCGGGGTGCTGGGTGCTCAGTAATCAGGGTGCTGGGTGCTCAGTACTCGTTGTGCTGGGTGCTCAGTGCTCAGGGTGCTGGGTGCTCAGTACTCAGGGTGCTCGGTGCTCAGTGCTCGGGGTGCTGGGTGCTCAGTACTCAGGGTGCTCGGTGCTCAGTACTCAGGGTGCTCGGTGCTCAGTACTCAGGGTGCTCAGGCTCAGTGCTCGGGGTGCTGGGTGCTCAGTGCTCGGGTGCTGGGTGCTCAGTGCTCGGGGTGCTGGGTGCTCAGTGCTCGGGGTGCTGGGTGCTCAGTGCTCAGAGTGCTGGGTGCTCAGTACTCAGGGTGCTCGGTGCTCAGTACTCAGGGTGCTGGGTGCTCAGTGCTCAGGGTGCTCAGTGCTCAGTACTAAGCGTGATTGGTGCTCAGTGCTCAGGGTGCTCAGTGCTCAGTGCTCTGGGGATGGGTGCTCAGTGCTCGGGGTGCTGGGTGCTCAGTGCTCAGGGTGCTGGGTGCTCAGTACTCAGGGTGCTCAGTGCTCAGGGTGCTGGGTGCTCAGTGCTCGGCGTGCTGGGTACTCAGTGCTCAGTAAACAGGGTGCTGGGTTCTCAGTGCTCGGGGTGATGGGTGCTCAGTGCTCAGTACTCAGGGTGCTGGTGCTCAGTGCTCGGGGTGCTGGATACTCAGTACTCAGGGTGCTGGGTGCTCAGTGCTCAGGGTGCTCGGTGCTCAGTACTCAGGGTGCTGGGTGCTCAGTGCTCAGGGTGCTGGGTGCTCAGTACTCAAGGTGCTGGTGCCTCAGTGCTCAGGGTGCTGGGTGCTCAGTGCTCGGGGTGCTCAGTACTCAGGGTGCTGTGTGTTCAGTGCTCAGGGTACTGGGTGCTCAGTACTCAGGGTGCTTGGTGCTTAGTACTCAGGGTGCTGGGTGCTCAGTACTCCGGGTGCTGGGTGCTCAGAACTCGGGGTGCTCGGTGCTCAGTGCTCAGGGTGCTGGGTGCTCAGTACTCAGGGTGCTCATTGCTCAGGGTGCTGGGTGCTCAGTACTCAGGGTGCTGGGTGTTCAGTACTCAGGGTGCTGTGTGCTCAGTACTGAGGGTGCTCAGTGCTCAGGGTGCTGGGTGCTCACCTGCTCGGGGTGCTGGTTCTCAGTGCTCAGGGTGCTGGGTGCTCAGTGCTCAGGGTGCTCGGTGCTCTGTGCTCAGGGTGCTGGGTGCTCAGTACTCAGGGTGCTCAGTGCTCAGGGTGCTGGGCGCTCAGTGCCCGGGGTGCTGGGTGCTCAGTCCTCAGGGTGCTGGGTGCTCAGTGCTCAGGGTTCTCAGTGCTCAGTGCTCGGGGTGCTGGGTGCTCAGTTCTCGGGGTGCTCGGTGCTCAGTACTCGAGGTGCTGGGTGCTCAGTGCTCAGGGTGCTGGGTGCTCAGTGCTCGGGGTGCTGGGTGCTCAGTGCTCAGGGTGCTGGGTGCTCAGTGATCGCCGTGCTCGGTGCTCAGTACTCAGGGTGCTGGGTGCTCAGTGCTCAGGGTGCTGGGTGCTCAGTACTCAGGGTGCTGGGTGCTCAGTACTCAGGGTGCTAAGAGCTCAGGGTGCTCAATGCTCGGGGTGCTGGATGCTCAGTTCTCAGTGCACAGGGTGCAGGGTGCTCAGTCCTCGGGGTGCTGTGTGCTCAGTTCTCTGGGTGCTCAATGCTCAGTACTCAGGGTGCTGGGTGCTCAGTACTCAGGGTGCTGGGTGCTCAGTATTCAGGGAGCTCAGTGCTCGGGGTGCAGGGTGCTCAGTACTCAGGGTGCTGGGTGCTCAGTACTCAGGGTGCTCAGTACTCAGGGTGCTGGGTGCTCAGTGCTCGGGGTGCTGGGTGCTCAGTACTCAGGGTGCTGGGTGCTCTGTGCTCAGGGTGCTGGGTGCTCAGTGCTCGGGGTGCTCGGTGCTCATTCTCGGGGTGCTGGGTGCTCAGTACTCAGGGTGCTGGGTGCTCAGTGCTCGGGGTGCTCGGTGCTCAGTACACAGGGTGCTGGGTGCTCAGTGCTCGGGGTGCTGGGTGCTCAGTACTCAGGGTGCTGGGTGCTCAGGGCTCAGTACTCAGTGTGCTGGGTACTCAGTGCTCAGAGTGTTGGGTGCTCAGTACTCAGGGTGCTGGGTGCTCAGTGCTCAGTGCTCAGGTGCTCAGTGCTCAGGGTGCTGGATGCTCAGGGTGCTGGGTGCTCAGTGCTCGGGGTGCTGGGTGCTCAGTGCTCAGGGTGCTGGGTGCTCAGTGCTCAGGGTGCTGGGTGTTCAGTACTCAGGTGCTGGGTGCTCAGTACTCAGGGTGCTGGGTGCTCAGTGCTCAGGGTGCTGGGTGCTCAGTGCTCAGGGTGCTGGGTGCTCAGTGCTCAGGGTGCTGGGTGCTCAGTGCTCAGGGTGCTGGGTGCTCAGTACTCAGGGTGCTGGGTGCTCAGTACTCATGGTGCTCGGTGCTCAGTGCTCAGGGTGCTGGGTGCACAGTGCTCGGGGTGCTGGGTGCTCAGTACTCGGGGTGCTGGGTGCTCAGTACTCAGGGTGCTGGGTGCTCAGTGCTCAGGGTGCTGGGTGCACAGTGCTCGGGGTGCTGGGTGCTCAGTGCTCGGGGTGCTGGGTGCTCAGTGCTCAGAGTGCTGGGTGCTCAGTACTCAGGGTGCTCGGGGCTCAGTACTCAGGGTGCTGGGTGCTCAGTGTTCAGGGTGCTCAGTGCTCAGTACTCAGCGTGCTGGGTGCTCAGTGCTCAGGGTGCTCCGTGCTCAGTACTCAGGGTGCTCAGTGCTCAGTGCTCTGGGGGCTGGGTGCTCAGTGCTCCGGGGTGCTAGGTGCTCAGTGCTCAGGGTGCTGGGTGCTCAGTACTCAGGGTGCTCAGTGCTCAGGGTGCTGGGTGCTCAGTGCTCGGCGTGCTGGGTACTCAGTGCTCAGTAAACAGGGTGCTGGGTTCTCAGTGCTCGGGGTGATGGGTGCTCAGTGCTCAGTACTCAGGGTGCTGGGTGCTCAGTGCTCGGTGTGCTGGATACTCAGGACTCAGGGTGCTGGTGCTCAGTGCTCAGGGTGCTGGGTGCTCAGTACTCAGGGTGCTGGGTGCTCAGTGCTCAGGGTGCTGGGTGCTCAGTACTCAGGGTGCTGGGTCATCAGTGCTCAGGGTGCTGGGTGCTCAGTGCTCGGGGTGCTCAGTACTCAGGGTGCTGTGTGTTCAGTGCTCAGGGTACTGGGTGCTCAGTACTCAGGGTGCTTGGTGCTTAGTACTCAGGGTGCTGGGTGCTCAGTACTCCGGGTGCTGGGTGCTCAGAACTCGGGGTGCTCGGTGCTCAGTGCTCAGGGTGCTGGGTGCTCAGTACTCAGGGTGCTCATTGCTCAGGGTGCTGGGTGCTCAGTACTTAGGGTGCTGGGTGCTCAGTACTCAGGGTGCTGTGTGCTCAGTACTGAGGGTGCTCAGTGCTCAGTGCTCAGGGTGCTGGGTGCTCACTGCTCGGGGGTGCTGGGTGCTCAGTGCTCAGGGTGCTGGGTGCATAGTGCTCAGGGTGCTC